>NW_015629605.1:14506-15460 GCF_001515625.1 Sinocyclocheilus rhinocerous
TGCACTTTTCCACTGTATTTGTTTTACTAACAAATAGTACTTGCAGTTTGCTTAAACTCACCCTGATGTAGACATTGTTCATTGTATGTTGCACAACCTGCAGTAACATTGTAAACAACATAGGAGGTGATTTGTGCAGCACACAGCATTAGTGCAAAAATTTCCAAGGCACTGATAATGGATTGATGACACACACACACACACACACACACAGTATGTAGCACTTGCGTCCTCCAATGCAAATATTCACTGGACCAGTTCTAGACTCGAAAGGAGTTGGGGAGGAAGATATAAAACTTATACAGGAGACCAGAAGTTGAATGTAAAAATAACACTTTACTGTTACTGTTGGAGCCATTTATTGTAAAGTTTTACTTGGCCACTGGGTGGCACTGTGACACAGTATAATTGTAACACCGGTGTAAGAGCCAGGTGTGGAGGCCCGGACGGCGGTTGGCGACTCTGGGTTGTGACCATAGACTGTATAAAAACGGTTGTGACTGAGGCCAAGATGGACGGAAGTGGAGTAGAGTCCGGAAGTGATCTGGATTTGGAGGATGTAGATGGCGGGGGAAATGAAAGAAACAAAAGTAGTAAGTGGACTTTAGTAGAAAAGCGGAAAAGAAGGAAAGATTGGAGCCAAACATCAGGAACAGACAGTGAGAGAGAATGTCATCAGATGAGAACAAGAAAAGAGGAGTTTAAGGTATTGGTGAAGTTTATGTCGGAAGAAGCAAGTAGTTTGAATCCCTTGAAATTGACTAAATCACTGAAGGAAATGGTAGGAAATATTGAAAGTGCTAAGATGTTGCGAGATGGAAAAATGATCATTTTCTGCAAAGACAGTAAACAGCAAAAGGCTGCTCTAGGGATTAAGACTGTTTTAGGGCAAAAGGTTACTAGTCAAGGTATGGGAGAAAAGAAATGGATGAGAGGAGTTATTACTGGAATACC
>NW_015629606.1:0-817 GCF_001515625.1 Sinocyclocheilus rhinocerous
GGACGTCCGACGGCTGTCCGTGACTTTATCCCCTACGGCCAAAGGACTAGGGTACATACTCAAACTTACCTGTTAGGGCCAGACTCATGGGCCCGGGGTAGAGCTCAAGGCTTGGAATCAGGAATAGATTCTTTTAAGGGAATACGACCAAAACCTAGTATCACACTAAGGATTCCTTTAAGGGGATACGACCAAGAACCTAGTATCACACTAAGTCTTGGCCTGTCACACAGGGGCTACCGCTTGCTCTTGCATAAGCTCTGAAAGGAACTGTCTCAACAGACCTCTAGTGGCCACACCCTGTTAAAGTAGGTATCCTAGGATACCTAAGTGGAGTGGTGCCCAAGGTGAACGGGGCTTAAACCAGCTTAAGAAAGGGCACGAAGCAACCGCGCGAAGCCCTCAACATATAGGATTTTAGAAAAGAACGCAAAGAACTAGCATGCGAACTTACCACAATGTTGATTTTAGAAAGTGCACAAAGCCTTCACGTGCACACTTACCATGGATTTTAGGATACTGTTCTAAGGGGGCTCTCGTGGCACTCTGAAAGAGCAGCTCATAGATGGAATGGTGCATACCAAACCCAATATGTTTGAGAGTCACCAACTCGATCTAAGATATAAAGCTGGAATGGCTAGCAGTAAATCTCTAGCTGAGGGGGCAAACACCCAGCTGTCACACAAGAGGGAGGCTCGGACCACCACATGTTCCAAAGCTCTCACAAGGGAGGCTCGGACCTACAGCATGTTCCAATGCTGGAACAGCTATTATAATTTACTTAGCTGAGGGAGCAACACACCCAGCTCTAAAACAA
>NW_015629607.1:0-910 GCF_001515625.1 Sinocyclocheilus rhinocerous
CAGCGCTGCGCTTATGAACAGCAATGACACAGTGTTTCCTTGGTTTCCGCTGTAAACAAAACAGCGCTGCGCTTATGAACAGCAATGACACAGTGTTTCCTTGGTTACAGCTGTAAACAAAGCAGCGCTGCACTTATGAACAGCAAGAAAAACAGAATGGTTTGAGTTCAGTTTTGTGAAACTATACATAAAAAATATCTGCATGAAACAGAAACAGCAGAGCTGAATGAGACACAGATTCACTCTCTGCCAGCAGGTGGCGCTTAAAGCGTTTCCTGGTTTCCGCTGTAAACAAAGCAGCGCTGCACTTATGAACTTTAATATGCATTATACAGAGGCAAGATGAAATGAAAAAATACCATCGAAAGACAGTAAGTTCCCCTCAGACATACATTCATATAAACTCCTACCCCTAACTGAATCGCGATTTGTTTAGCATCTCAACCGATTTGAATCGTCACACATTTGAATCTATTTTCAACCGGCTCGTGATTAATCGTTACATCCCTAATATATATATATATGGTTCCCAAATGTATATATATTTTGTTTTATGGTGGAATAAAATGTATTGTATTTCAGTGTAATGTATTTTAATAGGGATCGTCTCGGTGCAGGGTACCCCTTCAGAGTTTACATCTTCGCATTTATAAATCTAAAAATGATTTTATATTTATAATTTTGGAGCACCTAACACCACTCCTTACCCTAAACCTACCCACTTCTCAACGATATAAAACACAAGCAAATGTAAGTACAGGCACATGCATTTATTGCAAAAATTGACCACAGTATAAGAGTATTACAAATATCTCCTGTTGCATTTCAAATCTAAGGCGAATCGTCTGCGATTATGAAAGTGATATTGTGTAGTTTGTCAGTGAACTACGGCTCTGTGTAGTAAATGCCG
>NW_015629608.1:0-1639 GCF_001515625.1 Sinocyclocheilus rhinocerous
GTCAGAGTTCGGTACGTTTGGATGATGTGAACGCGGTCTTCCGAAATCGGGTGCGCACACACGAACCGTACCTGAGTCCGCTTAAAAAGGGTGGTCTGGGGTACGGTTCAAGTGAACTCCGGTACGGTTCGCTGCTGATGTGAACGCAATCGTACTAAATCACGGAAGTGAACCGCTATTAATGACTATTTATGACTATTTATGACGCGCTGCAAGCAGAGAGCTGTATATCTCATTTCTGTTCACCTTCAGAGTACTTTAGAGCATTTGCAGTACATTCGTAAGGCAGACGTAAGTGCCGTTATGTACTGAAGCTTTGGAAACAAAACCAACGGTTCAAAAACATAAATATAAAATTGAAGAGATCCTTGCTACGCATTTTGCCGTCTTCTACCTGCGCCATCGTTACTAAGCAACGGGGTAAACAGCTACTGGCTTGATGACGCAAAGACCAGGCTATATCACAATGTATAATGGGTAATTACGGAGAGCGCGCAAGATGGCGCCGTGAGCACAGGTGTTGAGTTATAGCGCCCATCAACAAAGTGAAATCTGAGCAATAAAACGGACATTTCTTTATCAATTTACGTTTTAACTGGATGCTTAGTGCTACTCGTGCACCATAGTCATGTCAGCTGATAAGAAAAGAAAGAATTCTGCGATGAAGAAGAAAGAAATGGCTGCTGACACGGAGACAACAGCTAACTCTGCTGCTGCCTGCAACGTTTTAATTGACAGTTGTCACGACTACTATGGGCCTGAAGAGAAGATGGAATTTTCGATGTTGTCAGTAGAAGATTTCCCCTCGCTTCCTTCTACTCCTCTGAAGCCTCCCTCCAAAAAAGGCCGTGGTGAGTCCGCTGACGACATTATCACGAAACTTTCTGAGCTAATCAACATGAGGTCTGATAAACTGGAGTCAATGGTTGCGGCGAATACTTCTCACATTGCTGGTTTGAAAGAAAAGCTTAACTCCGTATGTGAAGATGTGAATGAGGTGAAGACCAAAGTTTCCCAGGTCGAGTCTTCGCTTTTGAAGGAGAGTAATCGAATCGGCGTCTTGGAGTCACGCATCACTGAATTGGAACGGTACTCTAGACGCTGGAATTTGAAATTACACGGCGTGCCAGAAAACATTGATGAGAAAAATGTGAGGAAAGAAGTGATTCGCATCTGTCAGAAATTACTGCCAGAACACAGTGATCGTCTTCCGGATGTGATTGACACAGTGCCTCGCGTTGGTGGGAAGAAAGTGAATTCTGCCCGCGGTATAATATTTCAGTTCTCCTCGCGTACACTCAGAGCAGCGGTATGGGCGGCAGCCAAAAATTCCGCATTTCTACGGGAAAATGGTCTGCGTTTCAGAGAGGATCTCTGTAAGGCCGACAGAGAAAGCAGGTTGAAGTTGTGGCCACTAGTAGATGAGGCACGGAAAGCAGGAAAAATTGCCTATTTTGTAGCTGGTCGTGCCTTCGTGGAGAAAAAGGAGATTTTTCCATCAGGCTGATTGATCCGTTTTTTTTTTTTTCCTCCTGTTTATATATGTGTGTACACACACATATATGTGTGTTCTTGGCTTCTTTTTTGACCAGGACTATACACTCACTGGCCACTTTATTAGGTACACCTTGCTAGTACC
>NW_015629610.1:0-527 GCF_001515625.1 Sinocyclocheilus rhinocerous
TTACGTCGTGACGCTGTGACGCAATCGCACTTCAAATGCACACTTTGGAGTCCGTGCACTTCACATTGGGACACAGCTAGCAGCTACATTTCAAATGACTTCCCAGCTGTTTTTTATAGCTTTTCACACCAATTGTGCAAATATCTAGCTTGAACTATGAAATTACTAATTGAGTATTTGCAAATAAAGGACACAGGACACATGCGGCGGCACTTTCTTTTTGTAGTATCACTATTCTACGACTAGATTCTCTGCGTAAGCATGCTCAGAGTTGTGCTTATTTTATACACACATTCCTACGTATGAGTACAAGTTGGTAGATCCCACACTTCGCGTGAAACTGTTCTTATGCACTCATTACACACACATTTGTGCGTACGCACTGTTGATTAATGAGGCCCCTGGAGATTTGGTTTGGTGCTCACACTGCACATAGTGTAACTCATTAAATATAATTATAAAAATAAAATAATAATAGTGATAATAGTATTATTGCACTTAATTTTTTTTTTTTATTGAAAAAAAAA
>NW_015629610.1:543-910 GCF_001515625.1 Sinocyclocheilus rhinocerous
TTAAAGAAAACAATAAACAACATTAGAGTGTGATGATACTATTATATATTAAATAAAAATACAATTATTTTATAGTACCCATAGAAATACAATGCTAATATTTTTTAAAAAATTTCTTTTTATATGAATTTTCATATTTTTCAAAGCTTTTATTTTGGCGGGTTGCCGGCAAGTAAATGTGTATTGTTGAAGATGTTGCTGAAGAAGAGTTACCAGATCGGTGGGTGAGGACAAAACAGAGGGGCGTTTTCGACCATGTTACCTGATTGGCTGACGTCATAGCGACGGGTAGGTTTAGGAGCGGGGTTAGGTTAGGGGGATAATTTTCATTGCATCATCTAGAAACACCCATCAGTTTGAAAACACC
>NW_015629611.1:0-1491 GCF_001515625.1 Sinocyclocheilus rhinocerous
TTTATAACACAGTAATAACACAGGAATAACACAGTAATAACACATGAATAACTCAGGAATAACAGTAATAACAAAGTAAAAACACAGGAATTACACAGTAATAACAGGAATTACACAGTAATAACACATTAATAGCACAGTAATAACAGGAATAACACATTAATAACACAGGAATTACACAGTAATAACACATTAATAACAGGAATAACATTAATAACACAGTAATAACACATTAATAACTCAGGAATAACACATTAATAACAGTAATAACACAGGAATTACACAGTAATAACACATTAATAACTCAGGAATAGCACAGGAATTACACAGGAATAACACAATAACACATTAATAAAACAGTAATAACAGAGGAATAACACAGTAATAACAGAAATAACACAGTAATAACAGTAACACAGAAATAACACATTAATAACACAGTAATAACACATTAATAACACATAAATAACACAGGAATAACACATTAATAACGCTGGAATAACACTGGAATAACAGAAATAACACAGTAATAACACAGAAATAACAGGAATAACACAGTAATAACACATTAATAACACAGTAATAACACATTAATAACTCAGGAATAACACATTAATAACACAGTAATAACACAGGAATTACACAGTAATAACTCAGGAATTACACAGGAATATCACATTAATAACAGTAATAAAACAGTAATAACAGAGGAATAACACAGTAATAACAGAAATAACACAGTAATAACACAGAAATAACATTAATAACACAGGAATAACACAATAATAACACATTAATAACACAGTAATAACTGAAATAACACATTAATAACACAGGAATAACACAGTAATAACAGGAATAACACAGGAATAACACATTAATAACACAGGAATTACAACACAGGAATAACACAGTAATAACACATTAATAACACAGTAATAAAACTAATAATAGAGGAATAACACATTAATAACTCGGGAATAACACAGTAATAACAGGAATAACACAGGAATAACACATTAATAACACAGGAATAACAGAAATAACAGTAATAAACACGAGAATAACACCTTAATAAAACAGTAATAACACAGTAATAACAGAAATAACACAGGAATTACACAGGAATAACACAGGAATAACACATTAATAACAATAATGACAGGAATAACACATTAATAACATGAATTACGCAGGAATAACAGTAATAACACAGTAATAAAACAGTAATAATACAGAAATAACACAGTAATAACAGAAATAACACAGGAATAACACAGTAACACATTAATAACACAGTAATAACACATTAATAACTCAGGAATAACACATTAATAACTCAGGAATAACACATTAATAACACAGTAATAACTCAGGAATAGCACAGGAATTACACAGTAATAACACAGAAATAACATTAATAACACAGGAATAACAGTAATAACACAATAATAACACAGTAATAACTGAAATAACACATTAATAACACAG
>NW_015629612.1:0-171 GCF_001515625.1 Sinocyclocheilus rhinocerous
CATGTAATTTTATGGCTCAGTACTGTATGTTACCATAGACATTGTTCAACCCCACTCAAACTGTTCATTTTACTTGTGCAGCTCTTAAAATGGGTCATAAATGGCCTTAAATTTATTTTAAAAAATTCTGCAGATACCCTGTAAATAGTGAAATAAAATTCCTTCCTTCAT
>NW_015629612.1:257-757 GCF_001515625.1 Sinocyclocheilus rhinocerous
TTAAACTCCTATCTGATTTTCTATATTTAAAAAAAAAGGTCTTTTTTTATTTGGGCTAGTTAAATAAATTTTCGGTCTACCAAAATCTGAAGAGTACCTGCCCGAAGGGCTACCAGATATTTTGAAATTTTGCGAGCCCTGTATTATGATGTAAAATAAAATTTTTCTATTTAAATATACATTAAAATGTAATTTATTCCTGTGATGCAAAGCTGAATTTTCAGCATCATTACTCCAGTCTTCAGCGTCACATGATCTTCAGAAATCATTCTAATATGCTGATTTATTATCAGTGCTGGAAACTGTTGTGCTGTTTAATAATTTTTTTTGGAACCTGTGATACTTTTTTTCAGGATTCTTTGATGAATAAAAAGTTAAAAAGAAGAGCATTTATTTCAAATAGGAATCCTTACTTACAATATACACTACAGTTTGGTAAAATTTGGGGTCAGTACATTTTTATTCTTTCTTTTTTTTAAATAAATTAAAACTTTTATTCA
>NW_015629613.1:0-856 GCF_001515625.1 Sinocyclocheilus rhinocerous
TCTGGTTTAATCACGATCAGATTTTTTTCTAGATCCTGCATTAAACTTATATTTTGACAGTGGGAAACAGACACAGTCTTTATAGATTGTACAGCGCAAGTACTTCTATCATTTAAGCGGGTAGAACAAAAATCATCAGGGCAGTTATAGAGTATTTGTTAAATATAACTAACAAAATATATATTGTGTGTCTGATTGGTCCAGACGCGACATCAATTATCATTATTTTAAATAATTTAGACCTGTATTTGATTATCGCGATTTGAAAAACTCACAGTAAATACTGCACAGCTTTAATCAAAGTTAAGAGTCTCACACAGATGCAACACGCAGAGTATAGTTTCGTTTTGTGTGAAAACATGACTGAAGGCAGACTGCTGAGGGAAATTATATGAGAGAATGTACTGTATGATTGAATTATTTGTATGAATGCATAATAGGAAACCGACTCTCTTCAGAAAAGTTTCGATGGCATTTGCTTTCCATCTTCCCTCCGTGGAATGCGTAATAAAGCAGTGTTTAGAAGCGCAGCGCAGCTTTGTTTACAGAGGTTACCGTGGAAACAGCTCTGTTCTGCAGTTCATAAGTGCCATCTGCTGTCAAACTGTGTATTTACAAATTCATTCAGTCTGCCTGCCATATTTTTGTTCAGACCAATGTGAAAATCGGACCAAATGTTTGTTGTAAATCTTAACCGGTCGATGGAAAATAGGCTACCTTAATTGTTATCAGAAGTGTTGAGATTTTTAGAATGCATAGAATCTTATGTAGAATCTTATGTAGAACTGTGTATGGAGCAGATACAATTTAATATATAATTCTGACATCCTTATATATATATATATATATATATATA
>NW_015629614.1:0-938 GCF_001515625.1 Sinocyclocheilus rhinocerous
GCGCCCCTTCAGCTGGTGGCGCCCTAGGCGACCACCTAGCTCGCCCATGCCTAGAAACAGTACTGAGTTCACCCCAAAATGAAAATTCTGTCATAATTACTCACCCTCATGTTTTTCCAAACCCGTAAGACCTTCGTTCATCTTCAGAACATGAAGTAAGCTATTTTTGATGAAATGTGAGAGCTCTCAGACCCTGCATAGACAGCAAAGCAACTATGTTCCCAGGTCCAGAAACGTAGTAAGGACATCGGTAAAACAGTCCATGTGACATCAGTGGCTCAACTTCAGTTTTGCGAAGCTATGAGAATACTTTTTGAGCACAAAGAAAACAAAAATAACAATTTATTTAACAATTCTTCTCCCCCGAGTTACGTCTTCCACCATTTTGGAGAGTACCCAAGAGCGTAATCTACGTAATTAGCGCTGTTTACGTTCGGGGGAGAAAGCACGCGCATGAACGTAATCTGCGTAATCAGCGTTGTTTATGCTTAGGGGAAAGCATGCGTATGTGTTGTGATACTCTAAAATGGCAGAAGACTTAACTCGGGGGAGAAGAATTGTTCAATAAATTATGTTATTTTTGTTTTCTTTGCACTCAAAAAGTATTCTCGTAGCTTCGCAAAACTGAAGTTTTAATTTGTGTTCCGAAGATGAACGAAGGTCTTACGGGTTTGGAACGACATGAGGGTGAGTAATTAATGACATAATTTTCATTTTTGGGTGAACTATCCCTTTAAAACAAACATGCTTTCTAGTGTTACAACCCATGCTGTAGTGGGTGGGTTGTAACAGATCTTTGTACTTGACATTTAATTGAAAACGTTTATAGATAATATCTCTAAACTAATATTTGAAACATATAAATATGAGTTACAAACATTGAAGTAAAATTTGCTTCACTGCTAAATTTGATATAAACTTAAATGTTTCATAATCTG
>NW_015629615.1:0-1607 GCF_001515625.1 Sinocyclocheilus rhinocerous
TTCCATGAATAGAACAAAAAAAAATGGAAAGACATTATTTCCAGTCCATTCAAAAATTCATGAGTCAAAAAGTCCCTCCAAGTGCAAGAAAAAGAAAATATATGAATTCCCCTTGCAGGAAAATTCACTTGTACACAGTTCAGTTCTTAACACTCACAGAAGAGAAAACAATGACTTGCTTACCAGCATTCAGAATCAAATGAAGAAAATAATGTATATCACCCCTCTTTGGTTGAGGATGAGACGCTGAATGAAATCCAATGGATGGCAGGGTAATGTTTCTTCACTCTTTGATTCTCAGCGACCGTTACCCTCCCCCGTGATCCTGACAGCTTCAACACGATCCAACGAGGGCACAATCCCCAGCTGACGGAGATCAGATTGCGAAGACGAACAATACACAGCACCTCTCGACGCTTCAGCAAATTCTTCTAGTACACTAAGCAACTGTATCCAGCGTGATTTAAGTTCATTTGAACAAAAACAAACTGGACGCGAAACAAAACAAGCGCAGTTTTGCCACACTGCCGCATAACTGTTAGGCGCGATCAGGCCCACTTCTTCCGCTTCACGTGCGAACACGGCAGAAAATCTATCCCGACACGTTCAATAACGTCATCAAACAACCGGAGACTCAGATACAACACTGTGCGACTGTAATGCAGGTCGCGGTTCTAAACGCAACCCATTAGCATCATAAAATTACCCAAAGACGTTCTTCAGCTCGCGGCTGCTCAGATCCACAGCCTCAACAAGCTCAAGTGCAAGCCCCACATGGCGGCGCCCGTGACGAAAGTCAAAATAAAAGTCTCCACGTAATTGAATTTGTAGATCCCCTACATTCCCCCCTGCTAAACCCTGCCATGCCACCGGACTTCCATTCAGCAACTCAGTCCTGAAAAATAAAGAACAGAGAATAGCAGGTAAACATTTTTTCACAAAAGAAAACATCAGTACAACAATGAAAAGCTTTCGATTAGTAAGATTGAAAAACCTTCACATTAAAAGAAACTTCCAAAACCTTCAGGTTTGCATAAGCTTATTTCAAGACATAGTCGGTGCTATACCTAACAGGTAAAGTACCTCTGTTCGAATGCTGTGAACGTCTAGGTTCAGGAATACTTTCATTTTCACTTTCAGCTTCGGAACCACTGGACTTTACGGACTCGAGAACAGACTGATCTACTGAATCATCAGCTGACATTTCATTTTCATGGTCCCTGATACCTGTCTGATTCTCATTCCCACCTCCTTTTCTACCTTGTGTCTGTGAGTGTAGCAGGTGCAAATGTAACAACAGGGACTGCAAGAACATCGGGATCTTCTGAATAAGTGTGTGCCTGACCTGTGTGCGCTCTAGATTCACGTCTAGATGTGCAAGGTGGTAGTGATGACTGAAAAGTGCAATGCTTGAGTTGATCCCTATGTACAACTTTACATGGGCCCCCTTACTCTGGGCAAATTGTGTAAACTGGAGTGTCTGTTTCACTACAGTGTTATGTACAACTTTACATGGGGCCCCTTTCTCTGGGCAAATTGTGTAAACTGGAGTGTCTGCGTGGTTCTGTTTCACTACAGTGTAAGGCAAGGGTTCCCAATGATCTTGG
>NW_015629616.1:0-973 GCF_001515625.1 Sinocyclocheilus rhinocerous
TTTTCCAGAGTGAGTCAGCAGTAAAGACTTTTGTAATGAAAGATAATGAACCGCATTTTTAAATGCAATTATGTGCATATTTTTGTTCAAACAAATACATCTCACAACAGTTATGGAAAACAAATTAAAAAACGGTATACAGTGAAAAAACAAGTGCATGTGCATAGAAGGGAAAAAAATTATATATTTATATATATATGGCAGGTATAAAAATTTTTTTTACATTTAACCAAAGTAAAGTGAGCAGGTATAAAAAAATTTAAACATTTAACCAAAGTAAAGTGACATGCTTTCTGGAAGTAAACGAAGTCTTGAAAGTTGATGCAAAAACAGGTTTCTACAGGTGTTCAATGTGTGCCTGTGTTAATACACTCTCAGAAGATTATTTGTACAATATTGCAGCTAAAAAGGCAATTAATGAAAAAAGACCGGTTATAAAAATTTAATTAATACCTGCTTGTTATGTGTTGTTGTGTTATTACTGTTTTATTCATGTCAGATTGTGAGAAGTAACAGCATTGTCTTAACGTGGAGCAGTTTAATTGGCTTTTATCATATATTCTGACTCAAATAATGTGTTTCTATCAGCAAACACTGAGAATAAAGTGAGATGATCTGCTGATGATCCTGAATGTCTTGTTGAATGAGTGTTGATCGTCTGAGGCTCATCAATATTAACAGAGCTGCTGAAAAGACTCTTTATTTCATGTCAATAGCTCCTGTTTTCTCCTAATTTATTATGCTGATGTCTTCAGATCTCCTGTGAATGGACACGTAAAGCTCGTTTCTTTGGTGTCAACAGACTGAGGGTTGTTTTTTTACAAATGTGCATTTTTCCCTGACTTTATACTTTCAAATGTTTTTTTTTCTATTTCTATACAGTCATTTTATGAATAAACAGAATAATGTTAGAATTAGAAATAAAAAGGTGGTAATTTGCATCAGTTGTTTATGATAGATAGATGTGGATGCT
>NW_015629617.1:0-221 GCF_001515625.1 Sinocyclocheilus rhinocerous
GCAACAGTGAAAAGGGACCCCTTTCAAACAGTGTCGCATTCCAAATGTTGTTTAAGCGACATGTATTGCGGTATTTTAAAAAGTCATATCATAACAAAAATAAACACCGGTATTCGGTATGAACCGGTATACCGCCCAGCACTAAACTTGACCCCAAAGATCTAGTTAATTACAGACTGATCTCAAATCTCCCTTTTCTGTCAAAGATACTAGAAAAGGTA
>NW_015629617.1:448-552 GCF_001515625.1 Sinocyclocheilus rhinocerous
TTGCCTGTTACCGGTATACGTCACTGGGTATCATGGGTAACACATCCCCGCCTGTCCGTGAGTCTGACCCGCCCACAAACACTTCCGCTAGTTAGTGTGTTTAC
>NW_015629618.1:0-459 GCF_001515625.1 Sinocyclocheilus rhinocerous
AAAATTTGAGTGTTCTCTATTAACAACATTTTTAGTAATCATAACACCTAAATACTTAACCTCTTTTTTCACTGGAATGCCCTCTATATCATCTAAGTTACAATTATGGATCGCCATTAATACACATTTTTTAAAGTTTAGAGTCAGACCTGATGCCTTTGAGAAGACAGACATTTTTTCAATAACTAATGGAAGCACCTCGTGCTCGAGTATCTTACCGCGGAGATCCTGGAGTTGGCTGGAAACGCCGCCAGAGACAACAAGAAGAACCGCATCATTCCCCGTCACCTGCAGCTGGCGGTGCGCAACGACGAGGAGCTGAACAAACTCCTGGGCCGAGTGACCATCGCTCAGGGCGGCGTGCTGCCCAACATCCAGGCCGTGCTGCTGCTACAAACACCACCGCGGAGAGAAATAAATATAAAGATTTATGATTCTGGTGGTGGGTCTGTAAGTTCA
>NW_015629619.1:0-660 GCF_001515625.1 Sinocyclocheilus rhinocerous
TCGAATGAATCAATTGAATGAATGATTCAGTGATAAAATCAGTAATTTGCCGACACCTGCTGGCAGTTTTAGTTTCATTTTTAAAGTATCTTTTTAGTTATTTAAATCATTTAATATTTCTATATTCAAAATTTTATATTTAAAACATTAATCTCATCATGAATTTATTGATTTTATTGCACTCATGCCACCTCGGAGCCTCATTAAATGTCTGAAAGTACACCAAGCCACTTTTGTGTTATTCTGTGCCACCTCTACAAATTAATTTTGTTAATACTGATTTAATTTGATTGGTAACTTATATTTCTTATTCTACTTGTCCTTATTCTGTCGTTTTAATAAAAAAAACTGTAAAAGCTTATAAAATATAATTTTTTTAAGAATTTGACAAAAGATGACATACTTTTAATAAAGTTAGAGGAGTCAAATATCACCTCGTAATGGGAAGGCTACTTTTTGATAAAATTTTGCATTATTGATTAGAAGGTGCTCCTAAAATGTTGAACGTGCTCCTAAATTTTTTAAGTAAAATTTTTAAATTTTTTAAAAGAAAAGTAAGCGTAGAGCCCTGCATTATAATATGATAATCAAGTATTATTTAATAATAGAAGTTTAGTAATTAGAATTAAAACTTGGTAACCATGAACTTAGGACTGGTGC
>NW_015629619.1:754-880 GCF_001515625.1 Sinocyclocheilus rhinocerous
AGTTTTATCACTCTAAAAGCACCTCCTGCTGGCAGAGAATGAGTTTGCATTTTCAATAAACCCGTCTCCAGCAACATTTCTAGTTTTTGTTGTTGTTCAGTTTTTTTGTTTTCTGCAGCGACTCGG
>NW_015629620.1:0-348 GCF_001515625.1 Sinocyclocheilus rhinocerous
ATTTTAAATGTTTTTTAAAGAAGTCTCTTCTGTTCACCAAGCCTGATTTGTAATATCAGATCTAATTTGATCCAAAGTACAGCAAAACAGTACAATTTTGAAATATTTTTACTAGGCTATTTAAAATAACTCTTTTTTTATTTGAATATATTTTAAAATGTAATTTGTGATTTCAAAGCTAAATTTTTAGCATAATGACTCCAGTCACACGATCCTTCAGAAATCATTCTGATATTCTGAATAAAGCGCATACATCCATAATAAAAAGTGTCTCACACGGCTCCGAGGGGTGATCAAAGGCCTCCTGTAGCGAATCGATGCGTTTTTGTAAGAAAAATATCCATATTC
>NW_015629620.1:422-553 GCF_001515625.1 Sinocyclocheilus rhinocerous
TTAATGTCTTTATCATCACTTTTGATCAATTTAAAGTATCCTTGCTAAATAAAAGTGTTAATTTCTATAATTTATTTTCAAAAAATAAAATAAAAATTATACTGACTCTAAGCGTTTGAATGGTATAGTGT
>NW_015629621.1:0-747 GCF_001515625.1 Sinocyclocheilus rhinocerous
TTTGGCAAAATTGCCGGTGCTGTAAAAGAGATTTCGTTGGGTTGTCAAAATGCTGCACTTAAACATGTGCTATCTTTCAGAAGACAAGTTTACATGTTTTTGAGCTCTCCCACTAGAATGCTCGATGTGTCTTTTCGGGTATCTCATGGAGAGGGTTCATACATGGTGTACGCTAGTACAGAGACTTTGCGGCGCTTTGAATGTGGAGATTTTGGACACAAACGGTTCACATGCCCGCATAAAGCGCGTAATCCTGAAGAGGAAGGCCCATCCGAAGGCCCACTCAATAGGCCGCAGATTGTGACGGAGAGTACAACGCAACAACCTGAAAAGGCAGGTACTATCACTGAGGTAAGGCTAAATGTTTTAGAAAATATTGTGAATGATGCTGAGCTTCCAAGTTGTAGTGATGTGGTTAGCAAGGGAGATGTTTGTGGTGATCCAGTACAGGAAAATGAGACGCAGGATGGGCAAAGTGAAGAAATGGATGATTTGTCAGAAACAACTATAGAAAGTTGTAGAGATGATGATTCATGTGCTGACTTTGATGTGGCTAATTGTGGAAGTGATTTGTATTCGGTTGAGCAGATTAATGCTTTCTTGGATGAGACAAAGGGTAAAAAAGTTGAAATTGTTAAGTTTTTTCCAGATTTAGATAAATTTGTGTCATCTGTTATGAAAGCAAGACAAGAATGCAACCTAGAAGTATTAACTCAGCAGAAAAGGTTTCGATTAAAAAAATACTTA
>NW_015629621.1:861-1398 GCF_001515625.1 Sinocyclocheilus rhinocerous
GGTCAGGGCGAAACGCCGGGCAGGGAAATGTAAACTAAAATAAGTGCACAATGGCTATCAGTCTTACCTTTTGCTTTCTTCTCACACTACTGGTTCTTTCTACTTTCCTATCCTATCTTATTATGGATGTCCTAAGAGTGGGGTCTCTTAACGTAAATGGGATTAGGGATAAAAATAAATGGTTATTACTAAAAGAAAGTATAGAACTAAAAGAGATTAATGTGATGTTTCTACAAGAAACACACAGTGATATAAATAATGAAGTAGATTTGGGGTTTGTGGTCCGATGGTCAGTTTGTTCTTAGTCATGGAACAAATTTAAGTGCAGGGGTGGCAATATTGTTTTCTGCTGAATTAAATGTAAGCATCTTATCTGTTAATGAATTAGAAAGAGGGCGGCTTCTTTTAATTAAAGCTAAAATAAAATATATAAGTTTTGTCTTTGTTAACATTTATGCACCAAATATTGGAAGGGACAGAATTAAGCTTTTAGAGATGCTTAAAAATACTCTTGTATCTCTTTCACAAGAAGAGTTT
>NW_015629622.1:0-562 GCF_001515625.1 Sinocyclocheilus rhinocerous
ACGGGAGCTGCGACTCTCCGCGTCGGATGGCAAGCCCTACCTGTCACCGAATGAGGAGCACAATGGAAGGCCAGGTGAGGGACTCTCACTGCGTCCGAAGGGAGCTGCGGCTCTGCTGCACCGGAAGGGAGAGTCCCTCTTGCAGCTGAATACGTGGCGTGGTTTAAAGCGTCAGATGGAAGGCTCTCACTACGACCGAAGGGAGCTGCGGCTCTGCTGCACCGGAAGGGAGAGCCCGGTCCAATGCTGAATAAGCCATTAGTCTCGAAACAACGAATGGAGGCACTGCGGCGGCAGCATCCAATGAGCAGGGCACTGCGGCGGCAGTATCAAATGAGCAGGGCACTGCAGCGGCAGTATCAAAATAAGCAGGGCACTGCGGCGGCAGTATCAAATTAAGCAGGGCACTCCAGCGGAGGCACTGCAGCGGTAGGTAGTATCAAAGCAGGCACTGCAGCGGCAGAATTGAATTGAGTAGAGAGCTGCGGCGGCAGTATCAAATGAGTGGGGCACTGCGGTGGCAGTATCAAATGAGCGGGGCACTGCGGCGGCAGTATCAAAT
>NW_015629623.1:0-827 GCF_001515625.1 Sinocyclocheilus rhinocerous
AAGAATTCTGAATTGTTCATTTTGGGGAATATCTATGCAAGTAATTTTACCACACAAAATTTATTTTTGAACTTTGAAGACCAAATTGAAAAAACAGTGGAACGATATAGCAATGCAAAATCAGTACGTGGAGGGGATTTCAATACAATATGGGATTCTGAAAAGGATTGTTATCCACCTCGTCCAAGTAACAGGTCTGTACTTCCAGAATTGTACTTTTGACTTGATTGATATATGGAGACATTAAGTGTCCAGGAAAAATTCAGTTTACACGGTGTAAAAAAAATCTTTCTCAACAGTCACATATAGACTATTGGTTAATTCATTGGGAATTCATGAAGTATAAAATCAGAACTTTAGCCATAAGGAGAGGAAAAGAAATAGCAAAACATAGACGAGAAAATGAAGAAAAAATTATACGCAAAATTATAAGCCTTTCTGGAAATTATAATATAGATCAAGAAAATAAAAATAAATTACTACAACTACAATTAGATTTAGATAAAATATATGAATATAAAGCAAAGGGTGCTTTCATAAGATCAAGAAAGAAAGGGTTAGAGGAAGGAGAAAAACATACAAAATACTTTTTTAACATGGAAAAAGGGAAGGAAGAACTTACATCTATAGTCAAATTGAATATTAATGGACAGTTAACAGAAAATTCTAAAGACATATGTAGCCCATGTGGGAATTTATAATGGGTTTCTGATTTAGATAAAGTTATAAAACTGTATAAAGTTAGGTTAAAATGTACTGTAGAAAAATGTGCTCAGAGACAGCCTAAACTGCTGGGTCTGTCATTTTTATTTTCTTTATAATGTGAT
>NW_015629624.1:0-607 GCF_001515625.1 Sinocyclocheilus rhinocerous
CAACTGAATATGCTGGAGTTTGTTTTTGGATGAGTGAAAAGGATTCTTCTTGAAACCCTCCAGAACAACATGTGGTGATGTAGGGGCTGTTTGATTTTTTTAGGATTTCTGACCTCAAGACTCAAATAATCTCTGCAATTCTCCAGCTGTGATCCTTGGAGAGTCTTTGGCCACTCAAACTCTCCTCCTCACCATGCATTAGGACGATATAGACACATGCTCTCTTCCAGGCAAATTTGTAACATCTTCAGTTGATTTAAACTTCTTAATTCTTGCCCTGATTGTGGAAATGGGGATTTTCAATGCTTTGGCTATTTTCTTTGTGAAGCTCAACAATCTTGTTCTGCACATCAGAACAATGCTTTGGCTATTTTCTTTGTGAAGCTCAACAATCTTGTTCTGCATATCAGAATTGGTTTTACTCCTTGTGATGGATGATTAAAGGGGGCATAACACACACAGTTTCACCCAATCTTGAGTACCTATAGAGTAGTACTGCATCCTTCATATCTACAAAAAGTCTTTAGTTTTATCATATTTATAGGTAGGTAGTAAGTAGGTGGCTTTTATTGTCATTCAACTGTACATACAGAGTGCACATATGAAC
>NW_015629625.1:0-811 GCF_001515625.1 Sinocyclocheilus rhinocerous
TAAGTGCTACTTAGGAGTCGCTATCCGTTTGTCAAGTGCTGAAATAAAAATAAACACGCGCGTTTATTGAAATGTTAACCTAATGCTGCGTTCCAGAGAACTTGGATATAATAACTATTATTATATTATATTATGTTATATTATATTATATTATATTTATACGTATAATATTATATTTTACATAATTATATAGCCTATAATATACTTTATATAAAAATATATTATAGTATATAATATCTACATAGAGACGTTATTTCCGGGTCCAATACATTGGTTTTCGTGCACGTCAGTAAGTCATTGACAAATTTGAAGCATATTTACATTACTTCTTTTATTCTATTTATTCTAATAATTATAATTATTAAATAATTCTGTTGATTATTTATTCTATTCTATCTTTTATTCTTCTTCTATTTTTTCTGCCCTTTTTAATTATTTCATTTATAAATTCATAAAAAAACGACTAATAAAGTGTATATTATACACTTTATATTATAATCACATTGCACTTGACTAAAGTTAAAGGTGTAATCTGCCGATTGTCCTGCAGGTGACCGCATAAATCTTTCTTCTTACGATGCACTTAGGGCTTTACGATTACTCCAGAGCACTCATAGATCTACGATGATTTTCAAGTGCTACTTAAGTTACGATGCTTTTGGGAAAAGGACCGTAATATTAAGATCAGTCGTACGATCGTTTTTACGAACTTCTTAGGCTTACGACGCTTTTGGGAAACGCAGCCCTGGAATTTTACCCAGAAGACGAACGCGATGCGCGGCTTGATTCAGCTAAAGATATCATTTAATAA
>NW_015629626.1:0-20144 GCF_001515625.1 Sinocyclocheilus rhinocerous
TTAACCCTATGATTATTCAGGTAGGGTAAGGATAGTCAAATCTAGTCTAAACCATGAAGTACTCACCCTCCCCGCAGGTTGCAGTCCTTCCAGAATGACGTAGAAGACTCCCTTGTGGTTCTTGTTTGAGGCTCAGTTTGTAGTTATAAGTAAAGTCTCACGGGAGGCAATCGTAACAATAAAATCTCTTATTTTATTAGTTACAATACAAAGCAGTTAATGCAAAAATAAAACAAAATCGGCTACGAGCTCTATAATCAAACTCTAAACAACAACATTGGAGATGCTGTTAAGCGCACCTTAGGGTATCAGGTGTCCTTCACGCTTAATGCAGGCAGCATCTGAAGAGTAGCTTACTCCTCAGACCTTATATACTACTTTTTTTTTCATGACGGATGTCCTTTGTCACTTACGTTGCTGTCTGCGTCTAGCACTCTTCCCTTTCTTCATTGTAGTCTTCGTCTGTCTCATCTCCGCTTGATGTTGCAACATGCTTTTTTCGCCACTGTCAAACTCAGAGATTTAACTTTCACAATTGTTGCTTATTCATCCTAACAAAGCAAGTATTGCAAGTGCAAGCATTTTTATATCAAAGCATATATGGTGTTAACATAAAAACAAGCAAATTATATAACATTGAAACAGGTAAATGGTAATATTAATATCCATATCCAAAACAGTGTGTGTATGTATACATACGTACTAAATTGTTGTGTCATGAGTTCACATCAAGTTCAGCAGATGCTGTTCTGGTTTCATTAGATGGATGGATGCTATTTGTAATATGCCTCTTGGGTAGAAAGACATTTAAAAGCCTCTTGATTGAGTCAGTGACCCTCAGTAATTGTGTTTCTCTCTGTAGATGTTGTTACTGAAGGCTGCTCAGATGAAGAGATTTGAGAGGGAAAAGGTGAATTAATCGGTGCATATCTGCAAATGGTTATTTACAATAAATTAATGTTGGCTTAATTTGTTTGTGTTAAAACTTTAACTTGGACCTTTTTCATTTAAGCTGAACCGAATCAACCGGGCTCGGGAGCAGGGCTGGAGACATGTGCTCAGTTCCAGTGGAGGCAGCAGTCCTGAGCGAAAGGTACAATGGTCGTTCTTGTCTGCTACAGATTAGTCGATAAAGGCTGCTAATATTGTTGTCACTCTTAAGGTTTCTCTTTCTGTGCTTCTTTTTTGCATAGTTTTATGGGAGTGGTGGTGGCGGCGGCATTGGAGCACCACATTCTCCTGGAATAGGCCCCTCCCCTGTGCCTGGCCCCACCCATGCCACACCTTATCTCCCTGGCCCCACCCCTATTGCTGCTCCTGTTCCTGCTTTAGCTCCAAGCAGAGCTCCATATGACCACGTCCACCCAGCAGCTGAAAAACCATCCAAACCTACACCTAAAGTTGGTGCTGGAGAAGCAGCCAAGTCTTCAGGGGACAATGGCAGGTGAATGAGATGGATGAGAAAGAAACTCTGCCATTCAAGACTAGTTGACAAGTGTTTTTGTATTCTTGTCTTTTTGAAGAATTTTTGATGTAATGTGCAGCGATGTTGATAATGTTATTATCATTAAAGCACTGCTGCAGAATCAGGGACGCTGAATGGTCATGCCTGCATCCCTGTTAAGGATGTTGTCAGGAAAGAACCACGTAAAGCAAGTCTCCAAAACGAGCAGATTTCAAAGAACGACTATGCCAATAGGTCAGGTGGCTATGTGTTTCATCAGATATTCAGTCTTCAGCCTGTCGTCTGTCAAGCAGAGCTAAGATCACCTCTTCTATCTCTCTGTCTCTAGGTTTCGAGGTCAGCTGGCGGCAGAGAGGGCTAAGCAGGTGGAAGAGTTTCTACAGCGGAAAAGAGAAGCCATGCTGAATAAAATCCGTGCGGAAGGACAGCTGGTGCGAGTTTTTTTTTACCTTGACCTCTTCTGGTTAAATGAGTGTTCTGGTTTCAGTACAGTCCTTATCAACAATGTTTCGGGCATAAAGTCAATTTCCATGGAAAATCATTTTCACTCTAGGTTTTATGGTCAACATAATATGAAAAAACACCCCATCTAATTTGTAAATCCATGTTATTGATCTTATTGTGAACTATTAATCCATGCATATGTTAATTAAAATGTCATAACTTGATTTTCTGGTAAATTATCTATTTTCTGATAGACTTCCCTCTGGTGACGTATGCAGGATTCTCCAATTATTTAGTCTGCTTAAACACTGCCCCTTTCTTACAGTCAACCTCATGCTTGCATTCAGATCTGTCTTCATTCAATTAACAACTGATGGACAGAAATAAGTCTGTATAAGGTGTCAGTGATGGAATTGATATTACATTTAATTATGTGGCTTTTATAATATTGAATTAACCAATGGGTGAATAGGGGGCCCGGCAAAACCTGGCCGCCATCTTTGCAAGCTGGACAAACTCCTCCCGATGCAGGAGACCCCAAGTCAACAAAGAGGAGGAGGTAGGAGTCCTGTCTGGGTCCAAACAACACTCCTCACTCCATTACGTCACTTAAACCATTCATTGTTCGGTTCCTTAATTTAAGTTGTAAATGTCCACCTGATGTTGCTGCATCTGCTCACCTGCACCATCTGATGTCCAGTACCTGCACAGTGTATGTTTGTGTATGTGGCCGCGACCTACACTGAAAATGCTCTAGTTCATCATTTCATTGCATTCTGGCAAAATTCCCCAATGTGTGTGTGTGTGTGTTTTTTTTTCATTTGAGGATGTTACTCTGCTTCAATGCCCTTGTTTTGGATCCTTCATCATTTTATTCCATTTTTGAAGAGTATTCATTGTAACTGCAGAATTCCAGCTGAAGACTAACTGCTGCTTTTTATGCTCATCAATGAATGGCTTTGTTTCTGCTGTAACTGCTCACCACTTGGTTTTCTTGAGTTTGCTGTTCCCACAATACAGTGTAAATGTTTAATGCTGTTTTTCTTTTCCAGTATATTTCACCAATATTCTATCAGTTCATGTTCAATATGTGTTTTGCACCTATTCTTATGTTTGTTGGAAGAAGACAATGGGAGAGCACAAAGAGAGATGGTATGTGATCTGTGTGTTTTTCAGGTGTACTTGGCGAGATTACGACAGATCAGACTACAGAACTTTAATGAACGCCAGCAGATCAAAGCTCGCCTCAGAGGAGAGAAGGTATATGCACCCACATATACACCTCTTTTATATTTCTTTCAACTGTAGATTTATTGTTGACAATGTTGTCAGCTGTATCATTATACCTATATTAATGTTTAATATTATTTATTCCCATCAGTTTCAATGCTTTTACACATTATGAAATAGTTTTTTTTTTTATTAATTTATTCATTTTTATTATATTTGGACCATATAT
Organism: Sinocyclocheilus rhinocerous; assembly: GCF_001515625.1. Classification (NCBI taxonomy): domain Eukaryota; kingdom Metazoa; phylum Chordata; class Actinopteri; order Cypriniformes; family Cyprinidae; genus Sinocyclocheilus; species Sinocyclocheilus rhinocerous. Next base: position 3,369 of record NW_015629626.1, read on the forward strand.
CTCAGTATGACAGTGACTGCTCAGACAGTCAGGAGTCATGTGAAGAGGCTGTACTCAGGAGGAAGAAGATCGAGGCTTTGAAGGTTTTGCATTTTAATATGTTTTTCAAATTAAATGATCAGTGTAATAATTTGAATTGAAAACTTGAATTATATACACCATTCAAATGTAAACCCCTGCCACTCTGATGATGCAAGCGTACCATGGTTCGGAACCAGAAAAACAGTATGAACACAAACCAGTTGGGGAGGGGGGAGCAATCAAACACTGGTTCGGACCAGGCAATCGAACCAAGTGTGAAAGCACACTTAGATGATTCTTAGAATGTCTTATTGAAAACTTTTCAATGTTTTAAAGTATAAATGTCTTAGTATCAGAATGGAAAAGCAACTGGATTGTTATTTGAGTTAAACAATTATCAAGAATGTGTGCTTTTGTGTTAGGCCCAGTCAAAGGCTCGTGCTGCTGTACTTAAAGAACAGCTGGAAAGGAAGAGAAGAGAAGCATATGAGAGAGAGAAGAAAGCATGGGAGGATCATGTATGTCATCTTTCTTTCCCAATCTTCTCCTCTTTCCTCGTCTCACCTCATCCATCTCTTGTGTTTTATTGTACCTTTTGTTTTGTCTTATCTTTTGGGACAAAGCAGCTTGTTGCACGAGGAGTGAAGGTTGCTGTTGGAGCTGTGGGTGGAGCTCCACCTCCTGCAGCACCTGCCACTCAGCCATCTGACTCCACCCCTCAGGAAGATGCTTCCAAAGCCACACCCTCCTCTAGACCCACCACTCCAGCCATCTCCATGACTGCTGCTCTGAAGGATGTAGGCGCGGTTAGTCCCCTATCACACTGATTAAATCACCTTTGCTTTATTTGCTCAAACAGCCATCCCATGGTTACCTGTTTTCTTTTTTTGGTAGATTTCATCAGGGCAGAGTTCTCTTATGAAAGAGGACTCCCTTAAGGCAGAAACATCTGGTGTACAGGTGGGAAATGCATATTTGGATGTGATAAATACTATTAATATGAGAGAGCAGCTTATTGAATAATTGTCAATGAACACTTTGACTATAATGACATGTATTTTTTTTTTTTTAGAGTGACAAGAAGGAGATTCTTCGCAGGCTTAATCAGAAGGTCCAGTCCACTGAGGAAGATGCGGTGAAAGATCCCACACCTTGCAGCAGTGCACCATGCCCAACTCCTCAACAGATCCAGCCTTCCATCACAGAGGAAAGGCCGCCTACAGCTGGAAAGCCACACCCTCCTCTAGACCCACCACTCCAGCCATCTCCATGACTGCTGCTCTGAAGGATGTAGGCGCGGTTAGTCCCCTATCACACTGATTAAATCACCTTTGCTTTATTTGCTCAAACAGCCATCCCATGGTTACCTGTTTTCTTTTTTTGGTAGATTTCATCAGGGCAGAGTTCTCTTATGAAAGAGGACTCCCTTAAGGCAGAAACATCTGGTGTACAGGTGGGAAATGCATATTTGGATGTGATAAATACTATTAATATGAGAGAGCAGCTTATTGAATAATTGTCAATGAACACTTTGACTATAATGACATGTATTTTTTTTTTTTTAGAGTGACAAGAAGGAGATTCTTCGCAGGCTTAATCAGAAGGTCCAGTCCACTGAGGAAGATGCGGTGAAAGATCCCACACCTTGCAGCAGTGCACCATGCCCAACTCCTCAACAGATCCAGCCTTCCATCACAGAGGAAAGGCCGCCTACAGCTGGTGATAGGAGGAAATGGGAAGCTGTAGCTCCACCCATATTGTCTGTAGCTGAACAAACTCTGGAGGAGACCATTGCAACTTTGGCAGGTATAAACACAACAGTCAATATGTTCTTATAACTAGTACTGTAAAAACATGTGTGACTACTTAAATTTGTTTATATGGTATTTAAAGGGGTGGTTGATTATGATTTCACTTTTTTAACTTTAGTTAGTGTGTAATGTTGCTGTTAGAGCATAAACAACGTCTGCAAATTTAAGACGCTCAAAGTTCAATGCAAAGGGAGATATTTTCTTTTAAAGAAATCGCTGGACTACAAAAAAAGGCTGTTAGGGACTACAACAAGCTTCTTCCCGGGTTTGTGACATCACAAACCCCGATGTTTACATAAACCCTGCCCCCGGGAACATGCAACTACCCGTAATGGCAAGGGGACGTGACGTTTCCGGACGTGCACAAGGCGGTTAGCGAATCACAAACACACTTGGGCCACTTAACCAATCTGAGCCCGATTGCGTATTTCCGAGGGAGGGGCTTCACAGAACCAGGAACTCAACAGACCGTTTTTAGGAGAACAGAAACAGCGGTGTAGAATACAGGTAAAATATGTGAAAATAATGAGTTTTTAAAAACGAAGCATGAACACGTTACACTGCACCCCATAAACACAATCAAGCCTTCAAAAAAAAGCTGATCCACCACCCCTTTAAAGTCAAGTCCATACAGAACAATTCCATACAATTCAAAAGTAGGGATGCACCGAAAAAAGTCAGGTTTTTGGCTGAAAGAGAAAGAAACAACAAAAAATGAGCCGAGAATATATGCTGCACCGCCCGACAGTGTTCAGTGGGCAGGTTTCACTCTCTCTCTAGCCGTCGTCACTGTGAAGTGTTTCACTCCGATTAATATTCCACTCTATGAATGTGCGTTCCACTCATATACCGCTCATGCTCACTGGAAAAGCAAAGTGCTCAAATAACGCGCCGACAGGAAATTTCTATGTAATGTACTTACAATCTGTGAGTCAGAACAGCTGGCATTGTAGTCTACTCTTCCAGGATCAGTAAACAGTCCTCCATAAGAAAAGTCTTACAAAATGACTATATTATTTGATAAAATAATAAATAATTAATACAAAGTAGGGCTGCACGATAAATCGCCGCTCCATCTGAACGCACATGATGGAGATTTACTGCTAATCACAGAACCGGCTTTACTGACGAGATGCGCATGACAATCACATGCGATTTATCGTGCAGCCCTAATACAAAGCAGTTTCGGGTTTCTGCCAAGTGCATCCAGAAATTTCAGTTTCCGTTTCAGCCCAGAATTTTCAAATCGGTGCATCTAAAAGTAAATCATGTGTCTCCGATTCCTTTACATAATTGAACAGACTGTGGCACACATTCATATTTTACTAAAACAGGCTGCTGACTTGCTTATCAACAAAACAGGATAACTGCAAGTTTAAAATGCTCGATTCATTATACAAATATTTTGAAATTGGTTTATGTACAAATATGTCAATACATATAAATTATAGGTTGACCAGGATTTACGTTGAAATTTACTTTGAAATGTGCAGAGACATTTCACATTTATTTAATTAAATCTTAACATTTTGAATTTTAATTATCACATTAGGCCGTATTACAATTCCTGTTTTTCGATCCCAACATTTAAGACCTCTTACAATTATAATTAAGTCTTTATTATACCATTTAACATATTTAAGACATTTTATGATCCTAAATTTGATACTGTATTTACGACATATAATTTTTTTTATTCATTCTGTTCTGTGTAATTACTAAAGACCAGTCAGATCAGAACATACATAGTTTTATTAGCTTTTTTCTTGTGTTGTAGGTCAGTAATAGAAGATAAAATTCATATATTTTAGATATTTGTGTCATATGAGCACACATTCTCTTTTCTCTCTCTTATCCTATCTCAGTGTCTCATTTGGCATCTCCAGAGACGAATGCTCTCTCTGGTGGAGACAGGAAGAAGTGGCAAACTGATGGTACCCCTCTTCTGTCTGTGGCTCAGCAGACTCTGGAAGAAACCAGCTTTACAACAGCAGGTCAGCTAACAGGTAAACTTCCTCATCCTGAGATTCTGTAGTTCATGCAGTTTTTGCAACTTTTTTTTTTTTTATCAAATTGATAGTTTTTGATGAAAAACACAACAGTGGTTCTGCCACTGACAAGTGACAAAGTTTCTTGTAGCACTTTGCATTTGCATAACTCTAATGAGAAATGAATGAATGAAGCAAGAATCAAAATATTGCAGCAGTGAAAAGCACACACCATCAGCTCTCATTACACCATCACATATTCATAGTGCATTCAGTTATGAAGGCAACATTTAGGTGAGCTACAGTGAGAAATTGGTGGATACATCAGGCTGCACATTTGAATAGTTTGACATTTGTTTTTGCTTGCTAGATGAAGAATAAAAGTAGTCAATTAATTATACACATCCCTATTACTTTCAGAGTGAATGATTATGTATTGGAGTGTGTTTTGTTTTGTAACTATGGATGGTGTGTTGCGTTACATGCACTGGGACTCCAGCCGCTCTACAGCAACCGGATTAATAACAAACAGGGCATTAGGTTATTTGCTAGATCTCTAGTCTTCTTTGCTCAGAGAGCAAAATCATGTCATTTCCATTGTATGTAATAAAATGTGTTGCTTATTTATATGCAGTAACATCTATTTTTTTTAACTTGATTCCGAAAAAACAGCAGGTGAAGTCATTTGCATGGATGCTTGGCACGGGGAGGGGCTAAGGAAGGCTTGGGGGCAGAGTCCAGACTCTGAGGTTCTGAAGGTGTTGGAAGCGGCAGAGCTCCAGTCCTTTACCCAGAAACTAGATCCCTCCAGCACCTGTGACCACACACTGACTGGTAAGTTTTTGATCAGAGTGTTTTTCATCTGTGTGATGAGTTCAGTGTTACTAAAAATAGCTTCCTGTTAATCCTGTGTTTTTTTTCCAGAAAGCCTTAGTCTCATTGAAGAGTCTTTAGATGTCACTGATGAAACCAAACAAGTGCCTCTTCCTCAGCCATGCCAGCTTGCCATTGGCCTTGCCAAACAAGAAGTGACATGTCAGGAGATAGTGCCAATCACTGCAGAGGTTAAAAGTCTGGAAATAATCCCACCAACACCAGAGGAGATAAAAAAGACTCAGTCTGGAGAAAGTGAGGCAGAGGGTGAGAATAGTATTACACTGAAAATGAATGCATTACTTTTAGTGACATACCTTATTATCCAGGATTGAAATGTGTAGAAATTCAAATTTTTTTTGGACATTTGTTTGTAATAAACATTTTCTCTGTCTTTCCAGTGGTAGATGATATGGAGTCAGTAGTTGTGGATGAAGCCTCTCAGCAACCCTCAAAGCCACCCCCAGCAGATGTAATGCAAGCATGGATAAATGACACTCCAGTGTCTCCGTAAGCACTTTTTTCCCCACAGAATTTGACAGTTGATAGCATCATTTTGGCATTAGTATGTGTATCACTGTTAAAATTAATACAGATTATTTTCAAACTTGTCATAAACGTGTCAAAGGTTTTATTTGCTGTTTTACTTCAGTTAGTATATAGCTGATCTATATATTAGCATGTTAATTTTTTTTTTCAAAATCAAATTACCATTCAAAGTACTGTATTTTAAAATATTTATGTATTATCATTTAAAGAGAAAGTTCACCTAAAAACAGCCTGACATGTAGAATTATTTGAAGAATAGCTTTGCAAATCTTGTTTGTGATACAATATCAGCTCATAGTTTGCAGGGGGCAAAAAAAATAAAAAAAACATAATTTTTTTTCTTTATATGCTTGACATTCCTAGTCACTGTCACACAACAGTCCCTGAATGACAAAAGCTATGTAACGATTTGCTTTTTTCCTTTTGTGTTCTAAAGAAAAAGTAACAGCACAAGGTTTGGAACGTTCACTACTGTTCAAAAGTTTGGGGTTGGAAGAATTTTTTTTTATGTTTTTCAAAGAAGTCTTTTATGGTCACCAAGGGTGTTTTTTCTCTATCTAATAAATAGAGTAAAATAGTAATATTGTGAAATATTATTTTAGTTTAAAACGACTGGATTCTTTAATAAATAGAAAGTTCAAAAGAACAGCATTTATTTGATATAGAAATCTTTTGTAACATTATAAATGTCTTTACTGTAGTTTTTGATCAATTTAAGGAATTTGATGCTGAAATTGATTTATTAAAAATAAAAATCTTACAGTAGTGCACATAATGACATAACTTTCATATTTGCAATGGAAGAAGGTCCCTTTAATCATTGTTTTTTATTATTTTTTTTTTTATATTAGGCCAGCAGAGGGCAGAGTATTACAAGCAGAGTGCACAGAGATAACGCGCAGAGAAGAGAAACAGCCTGAACCTGCAGGTAGTCTCAAGTGCAATGCTAAGGCACCTTATCTCCCTCTCACACAAGCATGTCTCATTATGCACCATATCAAAGCACTCCAGGCTTCCCCTTTACACTTCGTTTACTTTCTAACAATGCTAATCCTCAGAAGTTTAAAGAATGCCAGTTTGAATGAAACTTAAAAAACAAATGACACTGTAAAAAACAAATGAAGTTTTTGTTACGTTTTTTCTTTTTTTCAGTTGATGAGTCTCTGTTTGTGAAGATAAGCAGTAGTCCAGCTCACAGACGTACAGTAGCTTTGGCCATCCTGTCTGCTCAGTCCTCATTGGAAGACTCTTCCTCTGTCACCTCGCGTTCCCGCTCTGTCTCTCCAATGCGCTCCCACCGGCGTGATGACGCACTTCTCATTGGCCTCTCCACTGGCCTCTTCGACGCAAACAACCCAAAGGTGAGCATTGTCACAGGAACCCCATTGTACCAAGTGTGAATCTATATTTCTTTTCCTTCTCTCACATGTTAGTTCAGACGGCAAATCAGCGGAGCTAACCTCTGGCCAAATCATCAAATGTTAAAGGCGGGAACACAATACATGACTTTTAAAATCTGAAGTGGTTTAAAAAACTCTAGGCATCATATTACACACACTTGCCAACTTTGTAAATGGTTACAAAAAAAAAATAAAAAAATTGAGCATCATACACTAAATATCTGAGAGTCAAACACTACCAGGCTTTCTGAACACAACAAACTGGACCTCGTTGCTAGGAAACGGATGACAAATGCAAACAATTTGTGTTCTAATATCAGCTCAAATATCAAACATGTTTGATATCCTCTGAATATATAGAATCATAGTTTTAAGCAAAAATAAAATAAAATCAGAGTCTGTGCCCATCATACACAATATGATTTTCTGTGAAATCTGTCAACTTATACTGCCCAAAATCTGCAGACTGGCTCTGACTTTTGAATCTGACAAAAAAAAAAATATTGTTGTGTAGTGTATTCAGGGTGGCCGCGGGTCCTTAAAAAGTCTTAAAATGTCTTAAATAAAGTTTTCCTAAAATAAGGCCTTAAAATGTCTTAAATTCAGATTCAGTAGGTCTTAAATATTTTTGGTCACATTACCACAAACATTTCTCCAGTCTGACGGACCCAGTGAGTGTCCATCAAGAGTACTTCCCCTGATTTTAAACGTACGGCACACATAAAGAAACTCACAGAACAAACATACTGAGGTAAAAATTCAAAATGTTTAGTTTATTTATAGCATGATATAGTCAAGTAACATACCATGACAAGGGATCTATTTTGCTCAATATTTTCACGATTGCAAATGTTACATTGATTTTAGTTACTTACATTTTTAGACACAATTCACTGTTTTGTTTTATTTCACCAACGAAAATAGTTCCAAACAAAGATCAGAACAGAATTATTGCGCACATTCTCAAAGCCACACTAACATTTTTGTTACTGAATGATTCAGCTGTTTGAAGGAATCTGTTGAATGAATAAGTGACTTACCGCCACCTACTGGCGGTTTAGTCTCATGCTTAAAAGTATGCATTTTCCCCCAACATTTCTTATTTGTATGTTCAAAATTTTATTTACAACATTAATCCCATAACATTATTTATTGCTGTTGTAATTTTGTAATTATTTAATTTGATTGGTAACAGCCCTGTAGTGTATTAAATTTCTTGATCAATTGTAAGAATTTGACTTGAAAGATGACGCATACATTTAATAAGGTAAAAAAAAAAATTGGCCTTTATAAAGGTAAATGACATCCTGTGGTAAATATTAAAAACATGCAGATTTAAGTATGTAAAAGCTGACAGAAAACCGATGAAAATATTGCTTCAGAATAAATTGTTTACACCACCAAAAATCTCGGTGATGCGACACTTTTGTTTTGTGGGAATATTTTGTATGGGATATTGTCTGCTGATATGAAAAGTTCACTGTATATCGTAATAACAAATAGCATTTTTGACAGCGATGACATTTTGTTGTCTTTTTACATTTAAACACGTTAAATATTACATATACGTATGTAATATAATGTGTATTTCCATCACAGGCTTGGTCTTAAATTTCACATAAGGTGGTATTAAAAAGGTCTTAAAAAGTCTTAAATTTAACTTGTTCATATCTGTAGACACCCTGGTATTGCAGCCTTAACTTGTACAAAAATGTAGGTGAGACACTGTGTGAAAGAGTTAACAGAAGCGCAGATTTCACAGACATTGACAAAAGTGAGTGTAGTTACAAGGGTGCAGATCAAGTGACTCTTCTGTGCACAAGCCTCAGTGCCTTGAACTTGATGACAGCAGCAACTGGTAGCCCGTGGAGTGAGACAAAGAGGGGTGTAATATCCGCTCTCTTGGGTTCATTGAAGACCAGACTTGCCACTGCGTTCTGGATCATTTGGAGAGATTTGATTGCACATGCAGGAAGGCCAGGTAAAAGCATTACAGTCCAGTCTAGAAATCACATGCCTGGACAAGGAGTTGTGTAGCATGCTCAGATATTAAGGGTCTGATTTGCCTGATCTGGCAAATCTTCAGGAAGGGGGCTTTGATGACCAACTGAACTTCACACACAATATAGCAAATGGTATTCCCAGGTTCCTGGCTAGGAAGACAAGTAGATTAAATTAAATTAGAGGTTGTGTTCTTTCATCCAGGCTGAGATGTCTGTTGAGCAGGCCGAGATCTGTGCCGATGTTGTCTAATAAAGAGGAGGGGGCAGAGCACCGAACCCTGAGGTACCCCGACAGAGGTAGTTAGCTTACGTGACCGCTCTCCCTTCCAAGACCTCCTTGTGAGGTAGGACTAAAACCAGCAAAGTATAGTTCCTGTGATTCCCAGGATTGAGAGACAGAAAGGTTTTGTGGTTATCAGTGTTGAGTCCTGCAGACAAGTCCAGCCAAATGAATACAGACGATCTCCCACCAGCCACAGGATTTCAGTGACAGATTGTCTGTGAATATCAGCTCTTAAAACCTGACTGATTACTGTCTAGCAAGTTGTTCTGTGAGAGAAGAAATCTGAAGAGGAGAAGAGAAACCTGAGGGTTGCCCAAGCCTTTTATTGATGTGTTAGGCTAGTGGGAATAGTGTCAAGGGGTCAGGTTGTAGGATGGTTCAAGAAAGTTAGGAGACCTTAGCTTGGAGAGTGGAGCATTGTGGGTGGGTTGTTCATGAATCTGTGGGGTAAAGAACTGACTGACTTTACCTAAGAAAAAAAGTGTCACAGTAATTAGCCATATAAAACACAGCTGGGTGTAACATCAGAAATACCAGACTATAAACTACAAAGACCTGTAATGATCTTTAAATATGCATAGTTCTACCTTATGAAGAACGTCTCAGGTTACTTATGTAACCATGGTTCCCTGAGTAGGGAACGAGACACTGCGTCCTCTAGGGGTCGCTATGGGGAACGCCTCGTCGTGACCCGTGTCTGAAGCATACATTGAAAAAACACCAACTCGTTGGCCGGCGACAGCTACTATAGTCGCACCGGTAGTGACGTCATGGCTGTCGCCGGCCAACGAGTTGGTGTTTTTTCAATGTATGCTTCAGACACGGGTCACGACGAGGCGTTCCCCATAGCGACCCCTAGAGGACGCAGTTCGAAGTTCCCATGAAAGGGAACTAGTGTTATTCAAGTATTATTTATATACTATTATATTATTTATTAATATTTGCTTTTATTTTTACATTTTCAGACTTCAATTTAATTTTAATTTAAGTTTAGTAATTTTGGTATGTGCTTTTGGATTTTTTTTCCCCAGCTAATTTTTTCAGTTTTAGTACTTTCTCACACTAACTTATTTCAGTTAGTTGACAAGACAGTATTTCTTCAATGTTTTTTCTAATATTTGTTGATCAAGTTTTTCAACTAATATTCATATTATATATCAGTTTTGTTTCAGTTAGTTTCAGTTTGATAGTTAAAGTTTTAGTTTACAAAACAACACTGCAAAAGACTGAAGAAATTCAGGTGTGTGTGTGTGTGTTTGTCTTAGTCGAAAGATATGAGACTATTACAGAGCATAGTAATGGAGGCCCCCACTGCTGCCATTTATCACACTGATTAGAGCAGAAGCTCTTACACTACAAGGCAAGAGAGGACTAAAAAGAGCAAGAGAAAGACTATGAGAAAGAAAGAGATGGCACTATAGCAGGAGAAACAGATGGCAGCCTTCGATAATGTGTAGCACTACATCTCGTAGAGTTTTGTTTGGGGTGATTTGTTTTCCACAGACTGAAATTTGTGTTTGTGCACACTAGACTTATGCCCGTATTCGGTAATGTGATATATCACGGTAATGAATATGCACGATATTGTTATCGTGGGCACTTCTAAATACCGTGAATAATTATATATAACAAATTATTCAGAATTTTGAATGCATTTTAAGAATACTTTTCCCATAAACTGGTCAAAATGCACAACACTGCTGAATGCGGCAGACGCCTGCGCACTCTGAGGTAAACAAGTGCGGACGAGAAGCACATGGCGGAACATCTGAGAGACGCTCTGGATGAAAGCGCACTTTCACTCTCTGACAGTAATGTTGTGTGTATGCGAGGATAGGCATATGTATGATTGTGGATGTGCCTCGGGCCATTGCTGTGCTGGAAGAACTGCTGAATGTGTGTGTGTTTTTCAGCTCCTGAGTGGAGCGTTATTAATGCGATTCTTCCACATCCTTGATGTGCCAGTTAACCAAAGGACTTTGCGCTGGCCTGTGTACTTTTTCACCCACCCCACAGGCGCACATACACAAATACTTTTCTTTGTCCTCACAAAAGCACATTAACATTCACACCCACGCCCACACTTTTGCAAACACGCACGCACATTTGGCCTTTTGGCTTGCTTGCACCCAACCCTCTGGACAACTGGACAGTCAGATCACACACACACTAAATGCCGTCTTTCTCAGCGCAGGCTGTCAGTCTGTTTAATCAGTAGTTTAGCACTCCTCTCCACTGTGCAAGTGCGAGAACACAGTGCGTCTCTGTACCGACGGCTGCGGTGGAGATGGATGATTATGCCGTTATTAAAGCCCTCCTCTGCTCTGTGGAGACAGTTTTAAGTCCCTGCTGGGTGTTAAATAGCTAAGTCGTATTATTCCTGTACACGATTCAGATTGAATAACTTAGAACTGCAGCTTAGAGATTGTGCTTGTGCATTTCTTGTTCCAATTCATATTGATTAAAGAGCCATATTCTATATTTTTGTAGTCCAGTAAAAATGTCAAGGTTTCTTACACCAAAAAAAGTTGTAAGCTACTTTTTATGACAATTCTCTCCTCTCCCAGACACTTAAAACTAAAGATGTGTATTTAAAGTAAAGTATTAAATTTTTTTTCTGGTGTTAAAATATTTTCTCCTATCCTAGCTTAATATGCAAAATCAACAATATGTAAGTTGATTTACTAGTGTTAAAGTCAGAATGAAATGGAACATCACCCTATCTATTTTCTAAAATGGTGATCTTCCAATGAAATAACAGACTTTTCTCTGGTGTCATATGTTTGACTTATCCAATCATTTAATCAGCTCTCCTCTTTCTTGCATTTGCTCAAGTTGCATTTAGATCTTCCTCCACTCAATCAACAACCCATGAACTGAACCAAGTCTCCACCAAGTTTCACTTGGAAGTACATCACAATATGAAAGAGAGAATCTGATGCTAATTCAGTTTAGGGCTGCACGATAAATCGCATGCGATATTTAATGCGCATCTTGTCAGAAAAGCCGGTTCTGTAATCAGCGGTAAATCTCCATCACCTGCGGGCTTTCACATTGAGCAGCATTAACTACACAGAGCCGTTGTTCACTGACGTACATCCTTTTAAAAGTGTTAACACTAGCTATATGACAGTATCAAAACTTTGCTGTTTGAACATCCTGACCAGCCCAAAAGCATTGGTTAAACCAATGTTGCAAGTTTGAGTCAGGACTATCTTGTTAAAACAATCATTATGCACTTCATTTTGCATAAATTAAATGGGATGCTTTTTGCTGCTGTGCCTCTAAGACTTCCATATAAATGCCCTTTTCACATGTGAGATTAAATGAAAAACAATGCTTATTTAAGTTTGCTGTCGGGTGCAATATAGTTGGCTATGCCTCATCCTTCAATGACAACCTAGTTGCACAGCCTGCATTACATTGTGACAGGTTCACAAAACAATCCTCACTGAAATGTGCTGCACAAACTGTGAAGGTCAGACTGAAATAATCAGGGTTGTTGTTAAAAATAAACTTCAAATGCTTGTTTCTAACATTAGGATCCTTCTGTCTATGCAGAGACACAAGTGTTACCCCCACCCCAGCACAATGTTTGCTGAATTTCCTGCACCTCTAGATAACAAATGGAATTTTTTTTGAATGTGACCTGTTGTTTACATGCTCATGGCTGAGACAACACAGACACGATTACAGGTTGAGCCATTTTTGCAGCTTATTTTTAATAAATAGTCTGAGATAACTTAGGAGGGAGCTTTGCATTTGGATTGTTAGAGTATAGAGTTTGCTTCAAAAGAACATGAATATGTCTGTTTTCAATTTCGTTTAGGGTATTTGATTTGTGATAATTGAGAGCCCTTGTTTGTGTGTGTTCTATCAGATGCTGAGGACTTGCTCCTTACCAGACCTCAGTAAAGTGTTCAGTGATGCTGCAGAACCTGAAGGTGCAGTCGCTCCTGACAGCAACCTGGAGATTGAAGATTTGGAGGATAAAGCGGACGAGCAGTCTGAACCTGAGGAGTAAGACACACAAAACTCACATACATGTGTACCTGCACACACACACACTCACTTATCACTGTATCTCTCTCAGTGTGTATGAGGATGATGATTTGAGGGAGCTCCGAGCATCTATGGAGAGGCTTCTCCAGGAGCAGTGTAGTGATGATGAAAATGATGATGAAGAGGAGGACGATGGTGGTGGATCCAACAGCAGCCCGGCTGATGAAGAGGCAGCTGGTGATGACAAGGAGTGTTTTAATGGAATGGCTGAGGAAGATGAGGATGTTAGCCATGGTGAAAAAGAGCCAGGAGGGCCAGTTACTAACGGAATGGAGGTTGAGGAAGATGAAGAGCAGAACAGCAGTGAAGGCCAGCTCAATGAGGAGTGGCAGTCTGGTAATGCAATCACGACTGCATCCATAAACAGCAGCAGATGCTAACCGTATCCACAAACAGAGCACAAAGGCTGAATGCATGCCCAAACACAGGACAGAACAACTGCTAACTGCATCCACAAATACAGCATTATGGCTAACTAGATCCACAAACATGTCTGTGCACACAGCACAACACAACAGCTAACCTTATTGTATCTCTCAGCACAGTGCAACAGCTAATCATAACCGTTAACATAATGAAACGGCTAACCGTAACCTCCGTGAAACAGCTAACCTCTTCTGTTAATGCAGCACAACAGCTAACCATAACCGCTAACACAGCGGCTAACTAGAAACACTAAAACAGCTCAACAGCTAATCATATCCACTAACTTAGCACATCAGCTAACCACATCTGGTAACAGAGCACAACAGCAAGCCACATGCTTAACACATTGTAACAGCAAACTACAACACTGCTCACTTCATACACAAACACAACACAATTACTAACTGCATCTGTGAACACAGCATAACAGCTAACTTCATCTGCAAGCACAGGTTAACTGCTAACAAACTCTTTAAATGCAACACAATGGCTAATCATTTTCACAAACACAACAGCTAACCTCATCTATGAACACAAATGTTGACACCATCCACAAACATAACTAACTATGTTTAAACCAAACAACTCTGAACAATCACAGACTACATTAGCAAACACATCTCAGTGGAACTATAACCTAAATGCAACAAACAAACATGTTCAACTGTTGCTAAGCTCACTAAAAATGAAAACAAGTACTGTGTTTAATCAGCTAAAGATATTGTTCTGGCTAATTAAATCTGATGATTGATTGGCTTTGTATGACTACAGGGTGGAATGACATTGGCAAATAACACTGGTACTGACATAATACTTACATAGGTCAGCGTAGTATCAGCCAATGTTCCACAACAATACACTCTCACTGTGTGAACTTTGATAGATTGTAGTGTATCTTTATCTCTGTGCATGGGTGTGAATGCAGATGACAGTGAGGAAGAGGACGATGAAGACCTAGAGCAACAGGACAGTATCTTCAGTCGTCTGGAGGAGCTGCGGTTCCATCTAGAGCAGGCCATGGGCTTTGAAAACTTCATTCAAGCCTACAACAAGATCAAGGTCTGAGTTCCTCGATTTTGCATTAAATGTCAACTCTCACCATGTCTCCAGTGAGATTCAGTGGTTTTGTGCCCGGGTGAATGCATTGCGGAAATACTGCATAACTAAGAGGTCTTTAGTGGTCAAACACCACCAATAACAATGCAGCCATGTACTTTTGAGATGAGAACACTCATACATTTTTAAACACTAAGTTTTGTTTTTAGCCTTCGGGTTCATTCTGGGAATTAGATACAGATGTTATCCTTAACCTTTAGGAATGTTAAATGTGCTTCCTTATGATGCTTTTATATAGTTTGTCACACTGGGAGTGCAATAAACTGCTGTGATTTGCTGGGTTTTTTTGCTGGTTTTTTTTGCTGCTGGTTGCAAAAAAAAAAAAAAAAAAACAGCAGTGAAGAAACCATGTAATGATAATGTCTTTACAATTCCTAACTTAAAGGAATAGTTCACCCAAAAATGAAAATTCCATCATCATTTACTCACCCTCATGTCATTCCAAATCTGTATGACTTTGTTCTGTGGAACACAAAAGATATTTTGAAGAATGTTGGTAACCGTTTAAATTCCTTAGACCTCCACAATATTTTTTTTATATCTTCTTTTGTGTAACACCAAAGAAAGTCAGTCATACATGTTTGGAACGATAAATGATGACAGAATTTTCATTTTTGGGTGAACTATGGGTGGAATCCCTTTAAATAGCTGCACCTGTATGCAAACCTGTATGACTTTCTGTGGAGCACAAAAGAAGATATTTTTTAAAATGTCTGAATGTATTTTCGTCTATACAATTAAACTGAAATTGAATAGGGTCCAATATTGTTTGCCCCCAATGTTCTTCAAAATATCTTCTTTTGTTTGCTTCAAAAGAGTCAAATCATACAAGTTTGTAACAACATGAGTAAATGATGAAAGAATATTTTTATGTCTTGGTAAATGATCCCTTTTAGAATGTTGTTGCATCTGGCACTGGACTTTTCATTGGTTTGCTTGACTTTATCCAGTAATACATTGTTATTTGTATGATTTTTTTGTTTTGTTTATTTAGGCTATTCATGAGGATGAAGATGAGAACATTGCTATGGGCTCCAGCATGGTGCAAAGCATTTTGGGAACTGAGCACCAGCACTTGTATCCTAAAATCCTCCATTTGGTGATGGCCGATGGAGCTTACCAGGAAGGTAAAGTGTTTACACACACATTCTCACTCTCTGATCCATTCATGCACCATTTAATCTGATCTTTGCAGAAATAGAGCAATATAACATGAATGGGTGTAAAAGAGAGCAATTATGTCATTCAGTGCAGTGTGAATCAAGCACTTTAGAGAATGCCCTGAAAACACATACACACAGTATTATTTTCACAGTAATTTTTTCACTGTATATATAATAGTAATATAAAGTGTATGTTATATAATTTATTATTAAAGTGCCCCTATTATGCCTTTTCGAATATTACCTTTCATGCAGTGTGTCATGTAGCTGCATGTGAACATAAACTATCTGCAAAGTTGTGAAGCCGACAGTGCACGATAAATAAAGTTATCAAAAAAAAGAATCGGCTCGCAATCGCCTAAACGAGTCGTCAGGAATTCGAATATTATTCTGTTACGGCTCTACGTCACAAAGTAACACAATTTGCATAATGTCTGCCCACGTTCTATGTCGCCAGCTTGCCCGTCCACAAACAGTAAAATATCCGTGTGGTTAACATCATGTCGAGAAGACGCTGTGTCCTACGCTGTGAGAGTAAATTTGTTTTATCACATTTTATAATTACCACAAACTTGTTAACACTTGACACTTACCACTGAGAAACGTCCTGCTCCAGTCGTGCTTGCGAATCTCTTGTCGATCAGCCAGTTCAACCGTTTCATCATCAGACTCCGGCTCGAATTGGTAAGGTACAATCGATACCATCTTTTCTATGTATTGACAAGTCTCCAGGGCTGTCGTTCCGTCACGGCAATGGGCGTTTCATTTCCGACACGCGCTGTACACATTAGACCAATCCAGAGCCAATCTCTCTACAGCTCTGGACCAATCACAAAGGACTGCACCATCTGACCAATCACAGCAGTGAGGGCTCACGGAAAGGAGGGGTTTAGAGAGACTGATTCTTTGAACTGCTTCGCACGAGTTGTTTATGAATCATTTAGAAATTAGGTAAAATTAAATCTATTTTTGGAGAAAAGTAATGTGTTTTTTGATCTTGCATGCATGTAAACCTGTTTTAGGAGACTCATAAAACAATATTAGCAACCTTAAAAATGGCATAATAGGGGCACTTTAAGAT
>NW_015629626.1:22704-24273 GCF_001515625.1 Sinocyclocheilus rhinocerous
GTTGCAAAAAAAAAAAAAAAAAACAGCAGTGAAGAAACCATGTAATGATAATGTCTTTACAATTCCTAACTTAAAGGAATAGTTCACCCAAAAATGAAAATTCCATCATCATTTACTCACCCTCATGTCATTCCAAACCTGTATGACTTTGTTCTGTGGAACACAAAAGATATTTTGAAGAATGTTGGTAACCTTTTAAATTCCTTTGACCTCCACAATATTTTTTTTATATCTTCTTTTGTGTAACACCAAAGAAAGTCAGTCATACATGTTTGGAACGATAAATGATGACAGAATTTTCATTTTTGGGTGAACTATGGGTGGAATCCCTTTAAATAGCTGCACCTGTATGCAAACCTGTATGACTTTCTGTGGAGCACAAAAGAAGATATTTTTTAAAATGTCTGAATGTATTTTCGTCTATACAATTAAACTGAAATTGAATAGGGTCCAATATTGTTTGCCCCCAATGTTCTTCAAAATATCTTCTTTTGTTTGCTTCAAAAGAGTCAAATCATACAAGTTTGTAACAACATGAGTAAATGATGAAAGAATATTTTTATGTCTTGGTAAATGATCCCTTTTAGAATGTTGTTGCATCTGGCACTGGACTTTTCATTGG
The DNA here is from genome assembly GCF_001515625.1 of Sinocyclocheilus rhinocerous. NCBI lineage: Eukaryota > Metazoa > Chordata > Actinopteri > Cypriniformes > Cyprinidae > Sinocyclocheilus > Sinocyclocheilus rhinocerous. The sequence continues at coordinate 23,327 of NW_015629626.1, forward strand.
TTTGCTTGACTTTATCCAGTAATACATTGTTATTTGTATGATTTTTTTGTTTTGTTTATTTAGGCTATTCATGAGGATGAAGATGAGAACATTGCTATGGGCTCCAGCATGGTGCAAAGCATTTTGGGAACTGAGCACCAGCACTTGTATCCTAAAATCCTCCATTTGGTGATGGCCGATGGAGCTTACCAGGAAGGTAAAGTGTTTACACACACATTCTCACTCTCTGATCCATTCATGCACCATTTAATCTGATCTTTGCAGAAATAGAGCAATATAACATGAATGGGTGTAGAAGAGAGCGGTTGTGTTATTCAGTGCAGTGAATCAAGCACTTTAGAGAATGCCCTGAAAACACATACACACAGTATTATTTTCACAGTAATTTTTTCACTGTATATATAATAGTAATATAAAGTGTATGTTATATAATTTATTATTAAAGTGCCCCTATTATGCCTTTTCGAATATTACCTTTCATGCAGTGTGTCATGTAGCTTCATGTGAACATAAACTATCTGCAAAGTTGTGAAGCCGACAGTGCACGATAAATAAAGTTATCAAAAAAAAGAATCGGCTCGCAATCGCCTAAACGAGTCGTCAGGAATTCGAATATTATTCTGTTACGGCTCTACGTCACAAAGTAACACAATTTGCATAATGTCTGCCCACGTTCTATGTCGCCAGCTTGCCCGTCCACAAACAGTACAGTAAAATTTCCCCGTTTATTAGTAATAGTATCACAATATGTATATGTACACTGGAAACCCTGTAAATAGGGACGTTCATTTCGGTTATTTTTCCTAACGGACAACCGACGCTCGTTAACCGATTGTTAACCGTTAACCGACAAGATTATTTTAAATTAGAATTGAATTAAATTAGAAAGAATAAGTGTCTGTGACCCGTTAAAAATACTAACATTTGTTTTCCGGGGATTAATTTTG
>NW_015629626.1:24416-78858 GCF_001515625.1 Sinocyclocheilus rhinocerous
CATCCTATTTTTCTTTAGGCTTATTTTACAAAAGCACAAAGATTTGTTTTTATTGTGAATGTACACAAATAAAGGCAAACCTTTTACAATTCCGATTATCTTTATGACTAAAAGGAGTAGTTGATATGATATGTTAGAAGGAAAAAATTCAAGTGATTGCGCCGGCACCGCATGCACACACATGCACAAGCATTGCTACCTTGACAATGCAGCCAGTTCATTATCATAATAAAATACAGTCAGTCAAACATATGGGAAAAAAACTATGTAGTAAAATCTATGCCGTTAAGTGTTATCACCGCACCGACGTGATGTTATGCAAAACATTTTGTTTTATGTGAATATTGGAACATGAGTGAAGTAGGCTACATAATAAATAATATTTTGGCATTCAAATACATCTCGAATACGGAAACATTTGATTTTGTGTGGAATGAGAGACCCAACGTTGGTTTCAGTTTCGTTTTAGCCTAAATGAATTCGTTTTGGCTTGTTTATATTGCTATAGCTTCTTATATTTTTAATTCTTGTTCTTTTCTAAATACTGTTAATTGAAAGGATTTGTTGTGGAGTGAGGGGAACTAAAATAGCCTAGCTATGTTTACAGTGTTTATTATAATGTTTGTAAACATTTCGCGTCGGCATTAGGCCTATTTCTGAATGAAATAATAAAATGCGACTTATAGGCGACTTATGTTTTTTCCCCCTAAAAAACAATTTTTTTTATACGTGTAGCGTATTTTAACCATGCAGCAAACCTTTTTAAATATTTTGATAAATTACTGAAAAAATAAATAAATTACTTTTTAAACCGTTTAACTGATTGTAGTAATCGATCAAAATTCTTTCGGTCGGTTAACCGGTTAAACGGTTAAAATGAACATCCCTACCTGTAAACAATAAATAATAAAGTTTACATTGTAAAAATAATAACAAACAAAATGAGTGTACAGTAGAATTATATATAATGTATTATTTTTTATTAAATTATTATCACTAGCTTAACATTATTTTTATTAGTAATTATAATAATAATAATAATAAAACACTATATACACGTAAGTTATGTCTTCCCCAGTTATTCATCCACTGGTTTTAGTCCCTAGACTTACCAATACAAGACAATAACAAAAAAACTGTAAATATCATAATAATTTATAATTATATTGTATTTCCATAATATAAATTGTCTTTATATATCATTAAATTTATTATTATTATCATTATCATGATCTTTATTATTATAAGCAATTATAATAAATATGATGATAAGAAGAAGAAGAACACAACACACATGTCAAAAACATGACACAACAATGTAAAATCAAAGCAGAGTTCAGCTCTTAATGTGTGCAGTTCATTCACTAGTCCAAACAGACTTGGTAAGAGTGAAATAGATGAAGTGTTCAAATAAGCAGTGCCTGCTCTTGCAGCAGATGTATGCGGCACAATCTCTTGAGCAGTTCCAGGGCATTTGGGTCAGGTCACATCATTTGGTTTAAAGGGTATACACGTGTCTGCTTGTGTGTGTAGCAGCTTCTGATTGATGTGAGGGTATTTCTGGCATTTACACTGTGTGTTCAAGGCTAACTCCTGATTATGGACTTTAATGTGACCTCTGACATCAGGAATATAGCCTGGAAGTTTTCTTCAGATCTCGGTCTCGTAAGTGAGTTGATTATCCTATAACAGTTCCTGTGTTTCTTTCCCTTCTGTCCCTCTCTCTCAGATAATGATGAATAGAAGTTATTCATCCGTGCCGTTGGCAGCCTTGGACAATCTGCTGGCAGGCTGAAGTATTCCCATGATGCACTCTGACAGGCTGAGGAGGTGCATGTGGAGGAAGGGGGATTGAGAGAGAGAGGGGGTAAAAAGAGAAATGGGCCACTCAAGCATGGGCAGTTTAGAGTCCACGGTTGACTGTAGTTCTACTTCCATATCCCAAGTCACCGAAGCACTACTCTGTAAATTTTGTGCATATAAATGTGCTGTGGATAATAATATTTAACCAAAGCGTAGCCGAGTGTTAGCAGGCGAGAAGTAAGAAGTCTCAGACAGAGATGTACATGTGTGTCCTCCTAGCTGATGACAGACTGTATGTGAAAATGCTGCTCGTGCTGTATTCACAACAGCTGAAGCCATGGAAACGGCTTTTTAAGGCTCTAGACTGGCCAGGGAGGTCTAGTTCAGGGGTCAGAGGTCAATTATCTGCCCAATATCAGGTGCTCGCACACAACAGGCAGCGGGTTCTAACCAGCTGTCTACCTCAGACAACAGATCAGTCTAAACTTCTTGTCTAAAAATACCAGTCTTCTCAAATTTTCAGAACCTCTTTTTCTACTTTTTACACATCGTTTACATAACATGCTCAAATAATTTTGCCTCTTTCAAGATCTCTTACTGGTAAATCTTAAAGCATTATTTCAGGACTTGGCGAAACTTATTTAGGAAAATTGTCTAGACTTACTATGCAGATAAAGTGTTTATTGGGGGTTTTAACATGATAGTTCAACCAAAATTAATATTGTCACCATTTACTCACCCTCATGTCATTCCTAACCTGTATGATCTTCTGTAGAACGTAAAAGAAGATATTCTGAAAAATGTTTAAACCATTTTTGTCCATCCAATGAAAATGAATGGAATCCACAACAACATTGGATCCCATTGACTTATATTGTATAGAAAAAAACATGTTATTTGTATATTCTGCAGAAGAAAAAGACATACAGGTTTAGAAACGCATGAGGGTGAGTACATGATGATAGAATTGTCACTATTGGGTGAACTGTCACTATAAGAGCTTTTATAAATGCTGTGCACATGCTTTATACATGTTGTACACAGCTGCACCTCCAGTGGGATGTATTAAATTACCTCTTTGTTTTAGTTGCTGGCAAAATGTGGTACTTGAAAGTGTACAGAAAATTGTTAAATAATTTGGAAGCATTACCGTTTGTTTGCATGTCAGAATATGTATGTCTTTGTACTGAGAAATAAACTTTTTTTTTTTTTCTCAAAGAATGTGCCTGTGTGTGGGTATTTGGCAATAAAACATTCCGCTTTAGATGTGAAACAGCTGAGCTGAAATCAGTTGCCAATATCTATTTTCAGCTACCTAGATCTTCACATATCTGTAACCTGACTGGTCTAGTGAGCTGTCAGTCAGCAACAACCTTGCAGCTGTCATAAGAATTGGCTGGAAGTGTGTAGGGGTTTCCCCTTATCACAGAGCACCAGCACATTCTCAGACAACCACAAACTGTTGTGGGTGTGTGTGTGTTAGTCGTATCTTTGCCAGATATCTATGCCAGTCATATATTACAAGCCTCTACGAATTCATTCATGTGTATTCCAAACAAGATAATTATACATCCACAAAAGTTTGTCACTGAATAAAATACACTGTTCAAAGGTTTGGGGTCAGAAAAAAAAAAAAAAACTTTTATTCAGCAAGGACACATTAAATGTCACAAAAAAAAAGTTTTCAAAAACAATTCTTTTGAACGTTCTATCAAAGAACCATGATAACATATCAGTTTCCACAAAAAATATTAAGCAGAACAACACTGATAATAAAAAAATGTTTTTGAGCACCAAATCACTTTTAGAATGATTTCTGAAGGAACGTGACACTGAAGACTGGAGTGTAATGATGCTGAAAATTCAGCTTTCCATCACACTAATGAATTACATTTTAAAATATATTCAGATAGAAAAGTTACTTTAGTAATATTATATATTACAATTTGTCTTTGTACCTGAACAGCATCATCAATCATTACACTATTGAATTTGTCCCTTATTCAGCAAAAACAGTTTGTAGTGGCAGTAAACCATCAGGTGACGACTAAAATATAAATATAAGCATTTTGTCCTCAACTAACCAACAAACACTTTCAGTGATATCAATTATCCTTTGATTTCTCACTCTGTTTCATGCTTAGTTTAGCACAAACTCAGTTGCGTGTTGTTTTATATCCATTGTCACAGTTAATTATGCCTCTGAGCTTTAGCTCTGTGCTATGCAAATACATCTACCTGATCCTGTGGGAGAATAAATTACGCCATACAAGGAAGCACTGATGAATGGAAGAGTATATTATTATTCTCTTTATCATGGCTTTCATTTGAGTGCCTTTTAATTTCAAGGAAGACGTATATATATTTGTACCGCAATTTTAGAATGACGCCAGGGCATCACTAATCAAATCAGTACGGTTAATGCTTCTGAAATGCTTTCAATTAAAAAGGATCTCTAATTAACTATTTATCATCTAAACGACTGCTTACAGATACGAGGATACGCATTTACCATCGCAAAAGAAACTTGGGCTCATGATATAAACATTTCAGTGATTCATTGCATTGATATAATGTTCAATATTCATGGTCAGGAGTCATGGAGTTCGGGAGGATTCTTAATCAAGGCCTGTGGATGCTGTAGGAATGTTTAATATGTTCATGACGGATGGGGTGAGTGGAATAAGGCAATAAGACAGCAGAATGGATTGAGCAAGAAAAAGCTGTTATCCTCGTCTCACCCTCCGTTCCTCTAAAATCTTTTACCTATTTATCAAATCCCAGGGGTTGAGTTAATTGACTTCCTGAGTTCGGTTCCCAAAAGGCAATATGTGAGTCAATGAGTAAGATCTTCTATATATGCAATGCAAACATATTCACACTCTGTTTGCCATGCACGCACATGAATGAATCGTTTTTTGCCCCGTATCTGACCTCACTAATTTAATCGATGGCTTTGTGCCTAATCTGACAAGTGTTTTGCCTGAAGGTATAATTTTGCAGAGTCTTTCCCTCCATGGGAGTTGAAACACAGATCTGGTTTATTTGTACACTCTCTCAGTGGGCTTCTTAAAGTAGGTTAGGTTGAGTTAAAAACCTCCCCCACCTGAAGGCAAATTAATACTGCTCTTTCATTAACCTCTGCACTATTAACCGTCTGGTGTGGAAACAGACATTCAATATCCCGTTGAAGTCCTGCTGAGACAGGAACATGAGATTATCAATGGCGCGAGCTGTAAAGCGTGTATTGATAGATGTATTTGAGTGGGTTAGAGAGGGAAAGAGAAAGCAGGATGTGTTAGATGATGAACTGCAGAGAACATTTGGTGCAAAGTGTGTTTATGTGGGGGAATCGGGGGGTGTTGTCACACATTATGCTTCAAAGTCTGAAACTCAGTGTTTGTGCTGTGTGTCAGCCCTTTATATAATGTTTTCATATTTATCTTCTAGAAATTAATGAAATCTATAATTTATCCCTAAATTGCGTACATTAATGTCAAGTACAAAGAGTGCAGTTATGACCTACAACACCATGATTGGTTTTTAACACTGAAAACAGAAACATAGAAAACATGGACAATTTAAACGTTTTATTGTAATACCCTCAGAACCTGCGAAATCGCCTCAGATTTGATTGTGTACATCATTTTTTTAATAATAAAATTCTGTACTGTTTTGTCTAAATAAATTACATTTTTAGCTTGGGGTCAGAAAGTTGCTTTTTTTATCATGGTTTCCACAAAAAAATTAAGAAAGTAAGAAACACTGATAATAAGAAATGGCTCTTAAGCAGCAAATCAGCATATTAGAATGATTTTTCAAGGAAATGCTGAAAATTCAGCTTTGCCATCACAGGAACAAATTACATTTTATAATATATGCAAATAAAAAAAACAGTAATTTTATATTGTTATAATATTTCACAATTTTACTGTTTTCCTATATTTTTGATCAAATAAATACAGCTTTGATAAGCATAAGAGACTTTCAAAAACATTAAAAATCCCACCAACCCCAAACTTTTGAACACTAGTGTGTGTGTGTGTGTGTGTATATATATATATATATATATATATAGTGTTGACCAACACAAATAAACTAATATCTCTTATATTAATATGAATTTAGTAATAAATTAATATTTCTTTAATATTGGCCAGTATGGTTCTGATGTTTTCAGATTGGTCTCATTGATTATATTTTTAAATGATAAAACTATATCATTCTGATAGATTTGGTATTTGACATCATTGCACTGAACTGTTGGGATTGAAAGGCGCAGTGCTTTCCATCCCCCATCAACACCCCTCATAACACTAAAACAGTGGGGTGTAAGAATTATCCCTAATGTTAAATGCACTGCTAAACTCTGGACTGACCAAAGGACATTCAGTGACAGTGGCAATAATATTATGTCAAGTTGAAGATGGTTGACCAAGAACTTGGAGGTTATGTAAAAGCCTTGTTACTTATTGAGAGCTGCAACTATATGGCTAGAAACAAGCCAAGAATCAACATGTACTTGTACTTTAATTGTCATATTGGTGTTTCCTAAAATGAAACCAGGGTATATACAGGCGACTCACACTAGCCCTTATTCTGTGTCCAACATTAGATCATGAATTCACAGTTTTGAAGATTCAGATGGTCGTGGTCGATTGTCAGGGCCTTGGAAAACAGATGCGTTCAAGCTGCAAAGGATCCCTGAATCCATTATTCTGTCTGTCAGGACTGGCTCTCATGTTTTGAGGAAAAAGCATTTGTCACGTCTCCTATCTGTTTCTCTCGCTCAACCCCTCCTCGCTTTTTTATTGCCCGTGACACAGCTGTCGCCTCAGACGTGGCAGAATCGTGCGCTTTAATGTGTGCATGGAGACAAATTGCTGATCACAAACTCACTCAAGTGCAAAAATAAAAGCCAAAATAAAATTCTAGCTCTAGTATAATGTCATTATCTTCTCCTTTTGCATGAAGAATGATGATGCATAAGGCTATGAAAATGTAAATATATGTATAAATGCAGTATGTATGTATGCCTGTATGTATGAATTATGCATCAAGGATGCTTTCAATCGATCAAAAGTGAGACGTATTTATAGTTTAAATCTATTTATAGATTTATAGTTTAAATAAATGCTGTTCTTTTGAACTTTCTACTCATCTGAGCTTTTTAAGAATCCTGAAAAAATATCAGAACAACACTGACAATAATAAGAAATGTTTTTTGAGCAGCAAATCAGCATATTAGAATGATTTCTGAAGGATCATGTGACACTGAAGACTGGAGTAACGATGTGCTGAAAATTCAGCTTTGCCATCATAGGAATAAAGTAGATTTTAAAATATAATAAAATAAAAAATATATATTAAAATAAATAAAGTAGATCTAAATTGTAATAAAAATTGTAAACTGTATTATTTTCCAAATATTTCTAATATATAATACACAGCTGGTGCTTCAGAAGTGGCAGAATTGTGTGCACTCTAATGTGCGTGGCTGCAAATTGCCGATCATTTAAAAAGGAAAATTAAAAGCCAATATAACTTTTTCTGGCACTTTGAGTATATGAATATGTATAAAACTATGAAATCATGTATATGCTTGTAATTATTGTGAATCACCTGCACTGTTATTCCAAGTTCAGAAGAACAATCCCACCTCAGACTGGGCCATGACTGGGTCAGTGATAAATCAAAGCAGGCCTTCCCTCCGGGGTTATCCGAGAAATTTGCACCAGGCTTTACAGCCTCTGCCCCTCCCTTCAGGGGGTGGACTAAATGACCCCCGGCAACAGTGAAATATGACCGGAGGGCTGCTGCCAGCTCCAGCGGGATCACTTCTGACATCCAAGAGCTGTGCCACCATAAATCTAACTTCTTTATTATTCTCTCTCACTCTCTGTTCGCAGTACTATTCCTCTCTTACCTCTTTTTTCTGTGTTCCATACATATTTACCGTATTTATTTTCTCTTTCTGATTTATTGTTCCCATTAGCCATGGCATGACAATACACACTGCACTCACATGCATATGCACTCAAATGAGCCCTTCATGAACTGTTTCAGCTCAATTACACACACTTGCTTACCAAATGTTTCCATTATAGTGGCACGATTTAGTTAAGTGTGCAAATTACTCACAACGATGTGTTGTAATTTTCCCTGGAGCAGACAAAGGACGAGCCAAACACTAATAAAAAGCCATTTCAAAATCAAGTCTAACATTGTGTAGCACATTCATCACATCTGCGTTCTCTGTTGGCGCTATCGTTCTCTGTGGGCTCTGTAAAACAGATGAGAGAAATAAATTGTTAGCTTTCTGCTTATGGTGTGTAATATATGCGCTACTGTAAATAAACCTAACTGAAAAGCTTTTGAACAATTATAGGCTACACGTACTGCCTTTGACTGTTTATGCTGTATGCTATAAATTCTTGTAAGATATATTACTTCATCATGATATGAGCCAGTGAGGTAGGAAGCTGATGATGTAATTCCTGTTGACTTTAGGACTTGAGAACTTTGCCTTCAGCTGCAATGACTAGGATGACTAAAGCACATTGCTATCTTAAAGAGTGTTCACACCAGGGTTATTGTTAACTAAAACTGAAACCATGAAAAAAAGGTCATGACTTGAAATAAACATTAATTGAATAAAATATAATATATATATTTTTTTTTAATTCTCATTTAGTTGAATTTTAAGTACTATAATAACTAAAACTGAAAAAACTAAAACTTCATAAAAACCATTTAGAACTAAAAGAACTAAAACATGACAAAAACAATTACGAAACAAAATTATCGAAACTTTAAAATGAAAACAGAAAATATAAATATAAAATCTAATTCAAAATATGAACAAAAATATAACAGTATCATAAAAATGAACAATCCGCCATCATTTCATTCCAAACATTTTGTGAAACACAAAAGAAGATATTTCGAAGAATGTTCGAAGAACTGTCTTTGTTTGTTTAATGAAATTCAAAATGGGTTTAATGTGGTTTTGAGACGTTGAGAAGTTCAGAAACATTTAATATTTTTCCTTTGTGCTCCAGAGAAGTAACGCAGGTATCATATAGGTCTGGAACAACATGAGGGTGATAAACTGATGCCATAATTTTCATTTTTGGGTGAAATCATCCCTTTAACACAGAAGTCACCAAATAAAAATGTAACATGAGTTGAACATGAGTGAAATCTACGTGGAAAACTTTTCGCCCTCACGCAAAACTTCGCCAAACCTTCACCTTTATTCACAAATCACTGAAACATTCCTTAGATCCTCAAACCTTAAAGTAAAGGCTTTTCTTTGTAGAATGAAACCCACTTTTGTGCATGCACTGAAGCAGTGGGTTATTCAAGAATGGGTGTTTTTAAAATGGAAAACATTTCCTGTTTTATAAACCATGAGGTATTTGACCATAATCATGTAACAAGGACGCATTTGATCTGATTTGACCCACTATCCCAGCCTTGGGGGCTTGTGTCTGATGAACAAGAGGGGCTGTGTGTCTCTTGCACGGTTTACACACCAGTGATGTAACGGATCGACCTTCCAACAACCTCACCTCCGTGTTAACCTTTGTGTGTGCCAGTGTGCACGTGGAAGGTAGTTGAAAATTGACCTTTGAGCCACAAGCTGGAGGAGAGATGCAAAACTTTGGTAAATAATACTGCCAAACCTAAAGGTTTCAAGGGGATGTGAGAGAATGTGTCTGAGAGCAATAATATTTACCTCATGGTATTATAATATGAATATTGCCTGTATATATATTTTTTTACAAACATGTTAACCAGTATGCATTATGCAAGGTTAAATGTTTCAAAGAATAGTATGCTATATTGTTGTCACAAGATGTAATTATGTGCATATTTAAGTTATGATCTCTGAAATCATTTGTTTTATATTTCTTGCAGTTCTGAATATGGAAGGTGAAGTTGAGCAGGTTGAACTGTGGGGTATAGTATTCCTTGCATTGTTCTCTGTTACTACACATTTTGGCAATTAGATAATCTGGGTGTTCTATGCAGGCAGATATCCATACTATATACATGCATACTATATACTGCATAAATAGTAAGCGTAGTATATAAGTGTGCTATTGACAACATACTCGAGGTTCATCTGGTGAAATTTGATCTCTCTTTCCATTTAAACCTGCTGCTACTAGAGGAACGTTTTTAAAAATCCCCCTGCAGTGACTCCCGTCATTTGTGACACTATATGACGCAGGCGGAGATTGTAAACAAACTAATCGTCAATGAACAACGTTACCCACTACGTATAGACTAAATCAGCTTTAGAAATACATTTAGCTTATTTATGACGATCAAAACTGCAGCTTTTCAGTTGTTGTTTATCTAGCATTTCGTAAGGACGAAGCCTGAGCTCAAAACGGTTGATGCATTTTTCTAGCTGAGCGTTTTGAAAATCCTCCCTCCCGACTACACGTCCTCTGCAGTGTCCCATAGTATCCACAGGGCTCGTCATGGCGCTCGGACGCAGGAACTCGCTTCTCCTGTTTTTCTTCGCTTTCTTCTAAATTTAATCTACCTGAATCTCTCGGACTCGGATTTTTTTTTCTTTTTTTCGCTGTTTCGACTGAACGACTCACGAGCGATGACCTTTTCCTTGCTGAGATACACGGGTCTGAACATATAAACTTGTGTCCAACTGGGCGATCAAGATTTCAGGATCCCTTTTCCAGGGCGAATTCCCTAGTTCGAGGAACTCGGGGAAAGAAACTGTTCTGGAAGAAGAAGAGGAGGAGTGAGAAGGGGCCCTTATTTAAGGTAGCTTTTTTTGTGTTCTCACAAATATCACCGCAATAAAATGAAATTTAAACATTGAATCAAAGTTTGCGAAGCTAAGTTACATGGTTACTTACAATCAACGTGAACATGAGTTACAGACAGACGCGTATATAAAAGCGTCTGACCTTTACTGTTTATTGTGACATCGCGTACGACACTTTATACGCTTTTTATTTTAATTGTCGTGGTTAGTTTTCAAAACACGATTGGTGATGGGTTAGTTAGTTTCAGGAGTTATTTAAACAGACTCACATACTGCAATGTAAGGTCGATATATTTGTACCGCTACTCGGAAACAATGTGGCTAGTGTTGGCTTTGTAGTTATTAAATACAATGTTGTTGGTTTTATTCAGGACTTAAACGACAGAGAGGGCGAGGTTGAGTGTTTGCACTGAAGGTTTAAAGGGATAGTTCGCCCAAAACTGTAAATTCTACATCATTTACTCACCTTAATTTTGTTATAAACCTATATGCATTTCACAAAAGAGATGCTAGCGACTGACAGCCTCAGTCACCATTCACTATCACTGCATTTCCCCCTCTTACAATATAAGTGAACAGTGACTGAGGCTGTCAATTTGCTTAACATTGTCTTTTGTATTTTGGGGTGAACTTACCCTTTATTTATGTTAACTACATTTCTTTGATTTAACGTTTCTGTACACAATAATTTGATTCAGATCAATGAGCTAGTACCATAAAGATGTTTGACTTTGCAGTTAGTTTTTATTTATTCTCTATTCATTGTTCTGCTTGCCTTTACATATCCTCGTCTTTTGATTGGGAACGTGGTAGTGTGTCAATAACCGGTAACGTAAGGATAGTGCATGAGGCTCGAGGAGGGACAGGACTGGCGAGAGCACTACAACCTCGTTTTGGGCGCATATTTGCAGTTTAGACTCGAAGGCTCTTCTTGCCAACTGACCAAACGTGACGGTAAACTCTCTTTAGTTGTTTCAGCGTTATTCCTGTTGCCAGGTCCGTCGGGCACTGTGTTTTGTATGTCTGGGACTAGAGAAAAATAAATACTGAACTCCAATGATTTTCATACCGTTCAGTTCCATCTCGAACGTGCATTTTTCTGCAAAGGCGGACAGAATACCGTACTAAAACAATCAAGTTGTGTGCTAAATGACCTGCTGTACACTATGCGCTTAGACTGCACTATGTACTCTTCCATTCAGTCTATGAATTTTATAAGGTTATAAAGTGTAAGGAAAGCTGCGACAGTTGAGTTCATGGTGTCCAACATTCCACACTTTGTTTTTGGGTTATCATCCCGGTATTTCAAGTGCACTTTTTCTTCTTGGAATGAACACAGTACACGCACTATGCATACTTGCATACTACTTAAGCATCAAGCACACAGCGTGACCAGTGTTGTCTGATTCCCGAATGAATGATTCATAAATCGTTAAGAGGAAGCAAAATCTGAACCAGAATCATTAAATTCATTATAATTTCCATTCCAAGTGATATGTTTGTAGCTTACTGTCTGCTCCAGTTCATAGTGTTTCTGCTGTTTGTCCCAAGTTTACTGTGCATTTAAAAAAACAATTTAGATCTTTTTGAAGATCCTGGATTTTGAGAGTCAGTTTTCTTGAGAAACTCTCTTGAACATCCTCATTGCATGCTCATGTGCCTGCTATTGAAACTATCAAATGTCACGTGTAATGCTCTATAAGACAGAAGTGTCATATGATATATTTTTCTTTGATTCTTTACAGTGAATGCTAGAGACATGATCATGACTGCGGCATGGGAGTGACGTGACATCAGGATTGGACATTCCCTCCAAACAACCTTATATCCACACACTCACATCATGCGCTTCTCTCTTCGGAGTGGCAAAACTGACTGAATGAACGTCTACGCTGAGAAAGATTGTGGGAGTGTGAAAATGGACGAGTCTGCACTCCTGGACCTGTTGGAGTGTCCGGTGTGCTTGGAACGTCTGGACGCAACGGCGAAGGTGTTGCCATGCCAGCACACGTTTTGTCGGCGCTGCCTGCTTGGAATTGTGGGGTCGCGTGGAGAACTGCGCTGCCCAGAGTGCCGCACGCTAGTGGAGAGTGGCGTGGATGAGTTGCCTAGCAACATCCTCTTGGTACGGCTACTGGACGGTATCAAGCAGAGACCGAGGAGGACAGGAAGCGTGCATGGCACATGTACTAATGGATCTGCAGTGGCAGGAGTCCGATCACAGGGTGCTGGAGGAGGCCAGAGGGATCCAGGTCCCACAGGGGCACCGTCTCAGAGGGTCCAGGCCAAGAGCACTCCAGTTAGGGTGAGTCCCATAAATCAGACAGATCTGGTCAGACACAATTAACATCTGTTTTTACACGCAGAAAAACTATGTGATGGATTTCTGTTAGCCTGATGGTTATATCGGTGGAGAACTATTCGTCTGGTAATGGTCAGGCCATGGCATGATATAAAAAGAAGAATAATTTCTGAATTAATTAGGTGTTTAGGAAATTTAAAATATGTTTTTTTCTCGTTTGCTCTGTCATCTGTATCATTATTTTGGTAAATGTTTTTGTTTAGGAGTCTAATTCACATTCAGGAAGATGATACAGGGAGGAACGTTTCTTGTAGTTTAAAAAACACTTTCTCTGATGTTGGAACATTTAATTTATATGCACTTTTAAAAGTGCGATTTCAGTCAGACTAAAGCAATAATTCACATTTTTTTATATGTCATGTAAACACTTTAGTTTTTTTAATGTCTGACTAACAGATCGTCTAGCATGTATACGCGTTAATTGACTACAAATGGTCTCACGCTTTGTTCATGCCATTGTAGCATGATTATGCAAAAGGCTGCTATAGCTCAATTTAAACAGCACATGCACATTTTTGATTTAAATTAGATTTTATAATTTCAACATTTAAAGCAAAAACAGAATGGCCCTTCTTTAGCTTTGTGAAATTATGCTACATAAAACAAATCTGAACAAAACAACACAGCGGACGGGCTGAATGAAAATGCAAATTCACTCTCTGACAGCAGGCTCTTATGGAACAGCTTCGATACAGTGTTTCCTTGGTTACCACTGTACACAAAGCATCGAAACTTTTCAAGACGGTCAGTACCCTTCAGAAATTCATATAAACCCCCACCCCAATATTTATATTTTTCTGTGAGCTTGCTGTGCCTGTACAGTATGTTCTTTGTGCGCGTCTGTTAATTGCAGGCCCTGCTTACAAGAGATAAACCCTTGAGCTTTTATTTTGGCGGAAAACTCCAGCTTTGCAAACTTTGAAAACAGGTTTACAAAGCGTCTCATTACAAATCGAGTGAAATACTGTAATCATTTGAAAACACTGGATCACGAGCTGATCGCGTGAAAAAGTGTGCGCGTCGCTTTGAAGCACACAGTGCAAACAAGCTTGATAAGAGGATTAAGACATTTTGCGCTTTTTGTTTTAGTTTGTTTGACAGATACTTTGCCAAAGCAATGGTGCAAAACACAATGTTATGATATAATGAGGAGTTTTGGGTTTATTATGAAACTGTTGCGGGCCATCACATTAAACAGTAATTCCGTTTCCCATACGTTAACTAGCTAGCTAGGAAATGGAATTACTGTTTAATATTTCACTGTAAAATAAAATACTTTAAGATTTAAGAAAAAAAATTATTTCATGGTACAACTGTAAAATTACGTTACTGATATTAATGGCTGTCTTAATTTCTTTAAATTCAAAACTGTCAAGCTTTTATTTTGCCAGAATTTTTTTTGCCAGTCGGTTTATTCACCTTATTTTTCAGTGCGGAAGTAAGCTGTTTTCTGTGAATATGTGAGACTTCTGATTCATTAGCCGCTATAGGGAAATAACGAGAAGAATATCAAAGAGCAGTAAACGGTAAAACTGTATGCACTACCATTGTCAATACATTAAAATAATATGGTTAAAAATACCAGTTTGCAGTTTCAAGCAGCATAACGAGCTGTTTTGTACAGCTGAAAATAACTGGAAGGGAATGACACCGGAAGCCAGACCCATTAAATTTACAAATGGCCATAGCCGTTCTAACTTGAAAAATAAGGTGGATAAGACTCTCGTTTCGGTATTTTTAGTTGATGCATTTTGGTAAGATGGTTGATGTATGTTGCATTGCAAATGCATGTTATAGCCTAAACGACACAAATTGGACAGGTCATGAGTTGCTCTTGTGTAATTGAACACAGTGCCGCATTTCACTCTGAAACACGGAGCGCATATAGTTATTTAATTGAATCACAGATTTTGCGATTGTATAATCACACTGAGCCATATTGCAATTTCAGATTAGTTCGATTAATCGTGTAGCCCTAGCAGATGGTACTAGAGAGAATCTTGTTAGCTCAGGCCATTGTGCTTCTTCTAAAGCAACTCAAGCAGCTGAGGTAAGCCTCCTTCCCTGCTGGGGAAAAGCTTCATTAACTGCCTCTCATCCAGCACTTTTTTATTGTCTGGTGTATTTGGAGATCTTTATTTCTTTTTCTATGCGAGAGGGGATAAAAAAATCTAAAACATTGCAAGCGGACACTATTGTATTTGTGGCTGTTTGTGTCTGAGTGAAAGCACACACGTTTCTGCCAGTATAACTTTCAGACAAAGTGTCCCGATGGATCAGGATAGTTGTCATAGCAGCAGTTTTGTGATTGTGTGTTTTGTTATGTTCCACCTTTTGGTTTTGCACGGTAACAAAACACAGGTGTCCTTACAATCAAGCCCTCTGTCATCTCTCCCACACAGACTTGTGGGACAGAAAGAGGCCTCCACCAAAGCATGATGGGAGGCGACACTCTAAGTCAAACATCTCCGGTCTATAATCTTTTAATATCCTTCTTTTGTTGTTCATAAACATCAGTGCTGTGAAATGACAGCTGGATTGGCCTAATAAGCTAGTTGTCTCTCTCCTATTCAACTAACTTTTAAGTTTAAAGATATCTTTAAAAAAAATTCCCATCTTCAAATAAAGATCATTAGGGGTTTCTACCCTAAGATGACTCTAAACATAAGTTTGACTGTTTTTGTCTCATGCACAATCTATCCTAATGCTGTTTTCATTGCGAATTTTATCCATTATGTTTTTAAATAGTTCATAAAAATCTAAGTTATAAAGACATTTATAATGTTACAAAACATATCTGTTTTGAATAAATTATTTTAAACTCTCTATTAATCAAAGAATGCTGAAAAAAGTATCATAGTTTCCACTAAAATATTAAGCAAAACTGTTTTCTACTCTGATAATAAGAAATGTTTCTCAAGCACCAAATCAGCATATTCGAATGATTTCTGAAGGATCATGTGACCCTGAAGACTTTAGTAATGGAGTTAAAGCAGGAATAAATTACATTTTAAAATATATTACAATAAAAATGTTTTTATTTTAAATTGTAATAATATTTAAGAAATATTACTCTTTTTACTGTATTTTTGATCAAATAAATACAGCCTTGGTGAGCATAAGAGACTTCATAATTATTATAAAATCTTACCGACCCCAAACTTTTGAATGGAATTGTACATTGATCCATTTTACTGTTACTGAAATCTAGCTTTAGGAATAGACAGATATTACAATTCTGGCCAATGCCTATAAACTGATAATTAAAAAAAAAAATAATAATAATAATGTTACCATTTAACACAGCCTCTTGTGAGCCTTCTCTTTCTGAATATATCATCCATTTTCAGTTCATGTGCACTGCAGTGTGTGTGTGTTTTTTTTCTAGCCTGTTTTCTATTTCTGCACACTTTGAACCAGAAACCAAAACTCTGCACCATTTTTAAATTTGCCTTTGTTTGGAATTACTAAATCCTCTAAGTGATTACACTTGTTCTTCCTTTAGTTGGCATCACTACAATAACACCTCCTCCCTATCCCAAAGTACCCTTACCGCAAAAACATCTCTGAAAATGATCAAATCTGATGAACTCTTCCCACGTAGTCTTTTCTAATTAGCCCGTCAGTGTAGATATCATGGTTTAAGAACACAGTCATTAGCATTAGGCTGTTTGCCAGAGCCGACTGAATCCAGTAAAGTGAGGTAATATAAGGTTGATCAGCACTGTGAACTCTAAAACTCTGCGATTCAAAAAAAGATAGGCCTACCCCTCAACTCTCACATGAGCAGACTTGGCAGTGATTGTTCCTTATCTTCTCTCTCTTTGTTCCCGCTGTGTTTTCACACGTCAGCCTATTTAAGGGTGTATCTGAGGTGGTGTAAACAGGCTTGCTGATGGTGGAAAGGGCTTTTTGCAGCGGTTGTAGCTTCAAACAGAGCCTGTGATTCAGAGGTGGTGTAAGGACCAGGAATGCATCTGAGACTAGATGATAACAGAGCATTGTGTGAGTGGCAGGTCTGTTATTTAGGTCTTCAGAGGATTTTGTTAAGTCTGACACATGATATGCTGTGCTTTGGGGACGCACAAAACACACTCATGCAGGGAAGCAAACTAGTGCTAAGGAGAAGAATTCCTACCTAGTTCAGCGATGCACACATCAAGACATCCACACCCCTGAGATCTGAGTTGTCAGATGTTGCATTATGTGGCTGTTTCAGCATCTGCGTACTGGTGAGTACAGGAAGTAGATGAAGTTACTGAATGTGATTCAGAGCTGCCAGTGTAGACCACTCAAGAACAAATAACTGTTACGACGAGCCTGTGTTTTTTAGTGAATCAGAAATGTACAGGCCAGGGTGACAAATGTACTGTAGTTAAATTCACAAACAAATGACTCTTATGACATGTTTCGTTTTAGTGAATCAGAAACATTATGACAAGTGTAGTCTAATTCTTGAACAAATTAATTTTATCAGCTTGTTCTTTTTGGTGAGTAAAAAACATACATTGCAACAAGTGTTGTCAGATTCATCAACAAATGACTCCTAGGCTATTAGCCAATTCTTTTTGGTCAGTCAGAAACATTTTGTGCAACCAATGTTGTCCATTCACAAATAAATGAATCTAATAGGCCGGTTCTTTTTAGTGTATCAGAAGCATGCAATCTGACCAGTGTTGTCCGATTCATTAACAAATTACTCTTATTGAGCTGGTTCTTTTTAGTGAATTAGAAACATTCAACCTGACTATTTTATTCTGATTAATGAACAAATGACTCTTTTGAAACGTTTTCTTTGTAGTGAATTAGAAACATATCAGCCTGTCCACTTTATTTTGATTCACGAACAAATGACACTCTTAAGCTGTTTTTTGTGGTGAATTAAAAACATAGAATGTGACCAGTGTAATTTGATTTCTGAACGAATGACTCTTATGAATTGGTTGTTTAATTAATAGTTCAACACTGGATTGAACCAGTCCAAAAGATTTCTTCGTATAATTTATGTGGATATATTTTTTGTAACTGAAAATGACTGAAATGAATCAGAACCAAATTCACAAACAAACAAATCAGAAAGTCATTTTATAGCTATTTAATCAGTAAAAACACAAATACCCCAAAGTGTCCTGAACACAATACTGAATGCTTTTGTGTGAGATGCATGGGATGGTCTGAGGGTGTGCGCCTGAAGCTGAAACCATGCCATCCCTGGACCTCATCCAGGGGGTTCAAGTGTTTCTGAGGGGGAAAGAGGTGGGGCACAGGAACATGCAGGTGGACTCCATGAGCTGCTGAAAAGCCAAAGATCAAAGAACACACTGATACCCATGAGTCCCAGTGGGCAAAGGGTGCCGCTGCCTCTCACCTCTCTCTCTTTCTAATTCTTTTTTTTTTTTCTCCCTTCGATTTCTATCAGTGTTGAAGAATAGCAGGAGGTGTGGTCGTACAGACAGATGCATAACAGCTTATTATTAGTGGCCACCTCTGATCTGACCGACTCAGGGCTGTGAAGGGGCAAACACCATACACTGTGTGTCTGTGCGGGGCGCACAAACCCCTACAGCTGTCTTTTAGATTGAAATAAAGAGGCTGAATATGTGAGAAAGAGAAGGAAGAACACTAAAATAGGACTTTGGGTCTGTAAGATTTTAAGTCTCTTATGATCACGAAGTCTGCAATTATTTGATCCAAAATACAGTAAAAGAGAAATATGAAGGCAAAAAGCTAAAAGCTGAATTTTCAGCATCACTACTCCAGAGTTCAGTGTCACATGATCCTTCAGGAATTATTCTAATATGCTGATTTGGTGCTCAAGAAACATTTCTCATTATTATCATGTTGAAAACAGATGTGCTGCTTAATATTTTTGTGGAAACAGTGATAAATATATTTTTCAAGATTCTTTGATGAATAAAGTTAAAAGATTTGAAATAGAAATCTTCTTTTGTAACCTTTTTAAGTGTTTTTACTGTCATTTTTTATCAATTTAATGCATCTTGCTGAAGTATTAATGTATTTAAAAACAAACAAACAAAAAAAAAACCTTACTGACCCCAAACCTTTGAATGGTGGTTTTTATAAACAGTTTTTGAAATCTGAATGTGTAACGATGTGATTTAAATATTGAAACTCTACCACTGTCGACAGATTATTATAGATGTCAGTGCCTTCACCTCTCAGCGATAAGCTCTCTGCTGTTCTTGCTTCACATTTACATAAAGTCATACATTTCTCAACTTCTTGACATTCTTACCGCTAGCTCCGATCTGTTGTCAATCCCACAATCCCCTGTGCATGTCTGTGTCTCAGCTCACATAGATATAATAAATTGAAAGGACCTGCTCATCTCTTCTCACTCCGCACCAGTGGACACGTACGGTGATGGGCTGAATGTCAGCTGTTTATGGTGAATCTCCCTACTGCAGAGCTCCAGAATCCACTTTGCTGAAACAACTCAGCGGGACGCCTGCTGACTAATCACAAGCAGTTTTATTGTGTGTGTGATGCATATGTATTTGTGTGTTTGTGAACGACTTGCCTGAATGCCGTCCAGTGTTCACCTTTTTGTGAACAGACCTTGAGACGAGGCTTGTGTTCAGCTTTTGTAGGAGACAGAATGTTCATTGAACTGGTTATTAGATTGAATGAATGGGAGCTGTGTCTCGCAGTGTTTCCTGAATCACTCTGCTGCTGCTGAATCTAAAGCAAAAGAAATTGTATGTCTTGTAAATTGTGAATTTGCAGTCTTAATTTAATATAAAATAATGTATCAGAAACACACAGCTCAACTAGTGTGGAAAAATGACTTACTGTGAACCGATTGTTTTAATGAATTGCTCAAAAAGATTCACAATCTCATCAGTCCGATGAATCATTCACTGAAAGAACTCTCTGAATCAGTCAGAATGGTTACTCAGTTAAATGGGATCTGTGTCTCACAGTGTTTCCTGAATCGCTCTTCTGCTGCTTAATCTAAAGCAAAACTGGGAATTTGCAGTCTTAAGTTTAAAATAATGTATCAGAAACACACAGCTCAACTAGTGTGGACAAATGACTTACTGTGAACCGATTGTTTTAATGAATTGCTCAAAAAGATTCACAATCTCATCAGTCCGATGAATCATTCACTGAAAGAACTCTCTGAATCAGTCAGAATGGTTACTCAGTTAATGTCTGATTCTATTACTAAAGTCTTTCAGTAATATCTGACTCAAATGAAACAAGGCCTGCTTTGTATAGTTATGGTTTGTAAAACTGACTGGTTGGAAAGATATTTTTTTGTAATAAATGATATTTAATATTTCTAAACAAAATTATTTTTACTGAAAATGTGTAAATATAGGCTATGTGTTATTCAAAACTTTGGGTAATAGCAGTAGTATTAGCAAAAATAAAGTAATAGCAGTAATATTGTGAAATTTGGTTAATATTAATATATTTTAAAATATACTCCGTTACTCCAGTCTTCAGTGTCACATGATCAATCAGAAATCAATCTATTATGTCTTTACTGTCACTTTTGATGAATTTAATGTCTCCTTGCTGTTTCAAATAATTATTTTTTTTTCCAAAAATAATTTTAATGACCCCTAATTTTTGAAAGGGAGTGTACATTCAGCAAAAACACATCTTAGTAGGAAACACTGCTGTCTTGATCCTCTCTGTGAGACTTCGGGAACTGAGCACCAACATAATGATGGTTTAACCTCATCACTTTCTCCTCCTGTTCTGAGGTGACGTGACTCGGCTTTCTGTGGCCAGCAGGTCAGCTGGGTTGTCAGAGATGAAACAGAGAAACAGCTCACGGGTCGTAGGTCAGATGTGAGAGGTCATGTGACTGGGGTCAGCATCAGAGCAGGAGGCAGAGAGCAGTAATGTAATTCAGAGTTACTCTTTCATCTTCCTCACACACACATTCAGAAACGTATTATTTAACCAGATTCTAAAACATCTTTGAATGTGGGAAAGATGTAATGAATCTCCATATCTGGCATTGAGAAAGTGTTAGCAGCTGTGTTGTTAGCCCATAGCACACATTTAAAATCTAATATCTCGTTATAAGCGACAGAAAGGAGAAGGCCTTCCATTTAATTGATGAGAGAGTGCTTGTTTTAATGGCCTTCTGGGTCGAGGCTAGGCTAACTTCAAAAGATGGCATGCCTAGAGCTTCACAATTATCTTTCCCTCAAAATTGTGATCAGGATTATTATTATTGCATTAAAAAACTATTTACACTGCATCTATGCCTTGAGTCTAATGGTTGTTTTAGTTCTGTTGCAGACAAGTGGCACAGCAACTAGTGAATCCACAGATTCACCAATAAAGTAGTTAAACGCTGATCTGTTTATAAAGAAACTCATTTAATACAGCTAGTTGTTATTGTTGACAAACCCAAAGACTAATTTAAAGACGCTGATGCTCAATTGCATTCATGTGTACAACAGACATGTTTGGAATTTGTCACAATGCTCAAATGCTGTGGAAAACACATTGTAAATAGAACATTTTGATGCAGTGAAAGTAAACCTTAAATTTTCATTAGTTAATCACAGAATCCTTTAAGTCGACATGAAATTAAATATCATTATATTTGTTTTCTAAATGCATATTATTGATATTATTGTAAATAACTGATCCATCTGTGTTTCTTTTTTTTTTTACCCTTATATATTTCAAGCAATACGTCTTAGATCTTACAGTAACTTCAGACTTCTCTTTGGTGAAGTATACTCTATGCAACTTTAATTGTAATTTTGTGTAATTGTGCAGTCTGCAGACTATTCATGGTGCATCTGATTCACTTTGTACGTAAAAATTGCATGGAGTTTCTCAAAATAGCAAGCTCATTTCTGATTGACTGGCCTAACACCTATGGACCTATGGAAGTCGAGAAGCACTGTTTATTACAGCAAAAATTGTGTTCCCAGACTGCTGCAATGACCACTTCAGAAGAACAACAATAATAGATGCTTGATTTGCCAGTGTTTGGGATGTTCATAGCATTGCATATATGGAAGAGTTCTTTGATTTGCTTCCTTCAGCTTTGTTTTCAAAGTTCTGTATGACTTTAAATAGCATGTGAAAAATTGTAGCTGGTTATATATTGATCAGGTGCAAGATCACAACAGCCCAAAATGTCTGTCTGAGTGCAGGACCACATTTGCTATGAACAAAGTTCACTTCCTCTCTCCTTGCCCCACTTCCCCTAAAGATTACAAGAGAAATCCTTAATGTTTCACCCGGTCTCACACCCACATGCACCGCTTGGAACCGTTTATCTCAACGCCTGAGTGTTTGTCCATCAGTGACAGAGTTTCGTGAGTGTGACCTTCTTGACGGAAACCTCCCCAAACCCCAAAAGCCCTAAAATCTAAACTCTGTGGGCCGCCCTCTTGATGTATGAAGCTTTTCCTCTCTCCCTGCCTCCCCACAGCAGTCTGTTTGCTTGTGTTCGCCTCTCTGTGTCTCTTTGGCGGTACTTGGTGTTTTTACGCAAGGAACGAGGAATGCTGTTTATTGCGTCCTGGCACGTATAAAAGTGGCATTCCTTTGACCCGCCCCTCCACTGCCCTGTGGCCGAGCGGCCCGCGTTGACTCACACCGGCCTTTTTTGATGATATCATGTTTGCCGCGGCAACATCTGGCTGACCTGTGCCTGTGTCCTGTAACCCCTTCATTAAGGCCCTGTAAGCCTGTACTTACAGATCTCAGTGCACATAGATCCCCTCTCTCTCTTTTTCTCAATCTTGTCTCCTCTTTTCCGTCCCGCTGTGCTCTCTGCAAGAGTATCAGCTCATTTCCCCCTCTCTCCCCTCCTTTTATTACCCATTACTCTCTTGCTTCCATTTTCTTGTTTTCTGCCTTTTCATTTTTTTTCCACTTTTTTAATTCCCTCCCTCATTTCTCTCCTAGCCGATAGCAGGAAGTCATTCTCAACAGCGTAATGTTTCCCATAGGCCTCCAGATGGTTTGTATTTGCGTGTGTATGTGTGTATTAACAATAAATGAGGGTGATGTGAGTTGTATTTCACAGTTTGGCCCACTATTTATGAAAAGCCTTGCGCTTTTCTGTTTTGAGTGTGTTTGGGTGTATTTGTGCCCTCAGACATGTGTGTGTTTGTTTGCGTGCCGACGCACGCAGGTGTTTTGGATGTGTTTGTGTATGCTGTGGCTCTGTTGGGCGTGACTGTCCATTTCTCTGCCCTGAGGTTACATAATTTCAGGGTAAGGATCAAAAGACCTAATCAGGTGTTAAAAGCGTAACCAAGGAGACTGTCTTGCTGTTTAGTGGAGAACGCCGGTGGGCCCTTGGGGAAAGGGTGTGTGTGTGTGAGTTTCTCTGTCTGTGTGTTTAAGTAGCCTCTATGTCAGGTATTACTCATGTCATTTCATCTGAAACTAGACTAATTAAAGTTTCAGTTCTAACATGTATCTGATTTGCTTCAACAGTGATTGTTTTCTGAGTTTTACTACTTGTGCGGTGTATTAAAATGTGTATGACTTATATTATTCTCACACTGAGTTTTTGCTCACTATTTGGTCCTCTTTCAACTTATTCTGGCCAAGAATCACCTGCTTAGTTAGAAAGACAACATCTGATGTGAAGTGACCAACCAATGTTTTTGTTTTTACCTCATGTTCTTTAATTTTCTCACAGAATTAAAATTATTACTGTATTACTGTCAGGATCGTATAAAGACGTTTTCAGTTTTTTTTTTGTCTGATTAATACCCGTACTCTCAAAAGTTGTATAAACTGGCAATCTTAATCTGTAGGTTTGTTATCTGAGTCTGAGACTAGACCAATATAAGCTTAAATAAAATATAAATATCCATATTTCAAACGTAATAAACACTTTTTTCTCACTTCCGCTGACTGTGGTATGCGGAAGATGTTCAGGCGGATGACGTAAGACGTATGCGCCGTGCGCGCGCCTCTTGAGATATGCAGGAGCAAAGGAAACAAAGTTTCCTTACTTTAGCAAAGAAAAACCGGTCTCCTCTTGGCGTATATCGAAATCCTCCGACATTTTTCTTTACAAATCCTTGTTTTGTGCTTCTAATTCGTGACCGGCGTTTTGTTTTGTTTTGTCTCCGCGTTCGTCACTAACTAATCACGCAATGACGTCGTTTTACGTCATCCGCCTGCACGACTTCCGCGTACGACAGTGAAAAAAGAAAAAAGTTTTTATTACATTTTAAATATGGATATTTATCTTACAAAAATGCATGGATTCGCTACAGGAGGCCTTTATTCACCCCCCCGGAGCTGTGTGAGGGACGTTTTATTACGGATGCGAGCACTTTATTTCACGTCTTCTGAACTGTTGACAACCAACACCCGCTTACCCCTATTGAAAGGCTTGGACAATTTTTAATATAACTCTGATTGGATTCGTCTGAAAGAAGAAAGTCACATACACCTAGGATGCTTTGAGGGTGAGTAAAACCCAGGCTAATTTTCATTTTTGGGTGAACTAACCCTTTAAATATTGCATTTGGTGATATTAACATCTGCTCCATGCACACACGCATGCTTTTTTGCATTCATTGCTGCCTTCTGCATCTTTACCAGCTGAGTCACATCTGGTCATTATTCACCAATCAATAAGCGCTAACCAATCCATATATCATCACGCCACTCTCTGTGTGTGTGTGTGTGTGTGTGTGTGTGTGTGTGAGATGGGTGGCATGTTTGTAAGACACCTGAGCTCTCCTGACAGCTGTGTTTGTGTGTTTGTAATGTTTTCTTTTGGTGCTGCTATTTTGTATTAAACCTGTCACACCTGTGATAGCCAACCTGGACTGAACCACACACAAATCTTCACATCACCGTGTGTGGCCTCACGTTTCTGATTCTCTTTATCACCCCCATTTGTGTGTAGGGATGCAGCGATTAACCGGTTTCGCGTTTAACCGCGCTTTAAAACGTCACGGTTAATTAATCGTAAAGGTTCCGCTAAACCGAGTGTTTCTGTTACACGGAACGGAACTGCTGCAGCTTGCGCAAAACTTAAACAAAGTTACACTAGCGGTGCACCAGCTTAAAATGACGTGCTTATCAGAGAATGTAAAGATTGTACAAACTGAAAACATTAAATACTTTTGTGATCTATTTCCATTTGTTATTTTCAAAAGAGAAATACTGTCATGGATGTTTACGGAGCAGAGGTCACCTTTTTTTAATTCCAATGGGAGAGATGGACTTTTGTTTGTCTTTTGTTTATTAATATTTTGTGCTGTATTGTTGGTTACTGTGTTTTTTCTGTTTCAAAAAGCCAGCAATAAATAACACTTTAATATCTAAAGAGTGTTCATGTGATTTTATACATTAGTAATGTTGGGAAATGAATAAATGTATAATAATCGCCATAATCGTAAAACCGTGATTATTCCTCAGACAATAATCGTACCAACAAAATCTATAATCGTTGCATCCCTATTTGTGTGTCTGTTTTGATTTTGATCTGCAGTTTAAATGGTCTATAAATAAGAGCTCTATTTGAAGAGTATGATTCTCTGTGGTGTGTTTAGTATTTGAGACACTCCTACAGTCTTGATGCTGATGGCTAAATGTGTGATTCATTGACAGGTCTTCTGCCTCATGTTGATTGATAAGCTTTTTTTTTTGGTTTGACCTTTGACCCGTTCCCAAAAGAATAAGCTGCACATAGTTGAGAAGTTCCAGTGGCTGTGTGTGTGTCCAAACATTCCCTTCCTCCTCCCCCCTAAACCTGTATCCTTTCATGATGGACGTGCCTTTGCTGTAGGGCAGAGTTTCTGAAGGAACCGCAGGAAGGAAGGAACAAGCTAATTATTTAAATCATAAAAATGTAGTTGAATATGATGCTCTGACATACAGTATACTTTATGTAACATATAGTAGAGCTTCGGACGACGAAAGTTTTGCTGAGGTCCTCAGGGGCTCTACATCTCAGTTCATCTGCATTTGTCCCTTGAGAGTTTCTGGAGTTTCTTTAACCTCCCTTCTGCTTCATTTGTCCTGCTTGGTTTTCTTCCTTCCTTCACTCATGTCCCGTTTAGCCTTTTCAACACTCTTTTGCTCTTTCTCTCTCTTACTGCTTTTTATTTCCTTGTTTTTTTTTGCTGTCCGTTTTTTTCCTTCTTTTGTTCTTTTCCTTTTCCTTTTTTCTGTTCTTTTCTTCTCTTCTCTTTTGCTAACTTGTTCTTACTCTTTATTGTGCTGTTTCATTCTTATCCATTTTTGCTCTTTCTTTGAGCCTTTTGTTTTTTTTTTCTTTTGCTCATTATTTTTCTTTTTTGCTCTTATTGCATTTCATTTTGCTCGTTCCATTTTCACTCTATCCTTCTTTCATTCATTATTTTTTGCTCTTTCCTGCACTTACTCTTACTTGTGCTATTTCGTTTTTTCTTTTGTTTTGTTCTTGCTTTCTTTTTTTGCATTTTATTTAGCATTTTATTTATTTCTTTGTTTATCTTTCTTTATGTGCTCTTTTCACTTCCATTAACTCTTTCTTGTGCTCTTTTGCTCTTTGTCTGACTCTTATTTGCTTCTGTCCTTGCTTTTCTTTCTTTTTCATCTCTATCTCAGCTGATGTAGTGTGATTAAGTGCTGGTGGTTGTGTGACTGTAACACTATGAAGTGGATTAGAGAGGCAGCTCTGTGGGTGGGTGTGAAACTGCAGGAATCGGTTCTGAATGTCATGCTAATCAGGCCCGTGGAACTCGGCCTGGAACTGCTTCAGTGTTGGCTGTTGGCACTAAAGTGCAAGCGTGTGTTTAGCGCTTTAATAAAGCTTGCTATGCTAACCTCATTAGTCTCATTCTATCAGGCTCCTCCCTCTCTAACCACGCCAAATTACATTAGACATTTTCCTGTCACCATGGCAACCAGACCACTGTTTTTCCTTGTTGTTGTTCTTTTTTCTTCCTATGATAGCTGAATGTTTGGGGTGCGAATGTATGGAAGTGCGATATGATATGTGACATGTAACCAAGTAACTCTGCTCTACTTAAACTTTATACCAGGCTATGGAAGAGATTTAGGAGATATTACAGGCCAAGTTACTAATCTCTGTAGCACACTTTTAACAGGATGTTCTGTTATCCAGACTTATCCGGGTTTGTTTGAAGAGATGAGAGCAGGTGCTTAGCTTGTTTCGTGTTAAAACTGAGCTGAACTCTAGCTGTTTCGTCACCTAGCTTCCAGGGTCCAATGTGCTTCCATAAACCGGCCAAGGAAACGAAGCCTTGACAGTTAGGTGAGAGATTTGACATGTGAGAGATAGAGAGGGGGTTTGTGTCTCTGAGGGAAGGTTGTATAAGAAGGAGAGATGAACTGCATGGATTGGGAGCACAGGCGGAAAAACATCCCATAGATATTGAAAAGTGTGAGGTTTTTTTCACATTTCACTGGGTCGCTTAGTCTAAATGACTAAGAACAGAGAAGTTGTTTTATTCATGTTTTTGTCACATTGGATTTTCCAACAAAACTTTACATGCAAAGAACAGCGCTTTCATTTGTCTGCCACCGATGCAAGAGATGCGAAAAATGAGAGCTGCTCTCTGAAGACAATTTATTTGGAGATAAAAAGCTTTGAGAAATGTGTTTATAGTACGAGTGTGACCAGGAGCATGATATATGACAGGGGTTTTCAACCTTTTAGGACATGCGCCCGCCCAAGCTCTGAATTAACTGATGCTCGCGCCCCCCTTGACAGGTGCTGGGCGCCCCACAGGTTGAAAACCCCTGATATATGATATCATATAGATGCAAATTATACATCATCAGTAGCTTTTTACAACCGATTGCATTCATTCCAACTGTAAAACATACCAGAGAAATGTACCCCAGACATCCTTTTCAGGCCATTTTCACACCAACTCAAAGAAACTCTGGTCTGCACAAAAAGCTTTAGTTTTAAGAGAGATTGGTGAGAGGGAAAAATAAAGAAAAGAGTGCACTCTCCGATGCTAATCTCTTTCCTTATTTTCACTCTGTCTGTCTTGCCACAAATGCATGCACACACAAACACATACGCATCTTTGCACTGTCTTTCACAGGCTTTCAAGCACAGTAGCACACCTCCATCATTATTTCTGCATTCGTAGCAGCTTCATGCTGCGGTGAAGAGAGAGTGTGTGCATAAAAACCAGAAGTGTTGTCAGCCAAGAAAGGAGAGAGATACGGAGAAGAAGAGAGAACAAGAGTGTGTGGAGATGGACAGAAACAAAAAAGAGAGAGAAAAGAGTGCTTGAGAGATGCAGAATACCCAGAGACTGTAGAAGGTAGCAGTGTAGGCTATTGTGGGCAATGTAATTGGGGTGGAGAGGCTTAGTGGTTAATGTTTGGGCTCATGAGCAAAAGGTTGTAGGTTCCAAACACGCAGACACTATCCAATACTCTTTGCAAAAAATGCATCTTTAGGAACAGTATTGTTCAAAAGGTTGGGGATTTTCAAAAGATTTTTTTTTTAATTTTAATGTTTTTGAAAGAAGTAACTTATGCTCACCAAGATTGCATTTGTTTGATCAAAAATACAGTGAGAACAGCAGTATTGTGAAATATTTAAAAGAACTGTTTTCCATTTTAATATATTTAAAAATGTAATTTATTCCTGTGATGGCAAAGCTGAATTTTCAGCATCGTTACTCCAGTCTTCAGTGTCACGCGATCCTTCAGAAATCATTCTAATATGCTGATTTGCTGCTCAAGAAACATTTCTCATTTTCAGTTGAAAACAGTTGAGCTGTGGAAACTGTAATACATGTTTTTCAGGATTCTTTGATGAATAGAAAGTAAAAAACAACATTTATTTAAAATATAAATGTTTTTTAACGAATGTATTTAGTGTCACTTTTGAACAATTTAGTGCATCCTTGCTGAATAAAAGTATACATTTTCTTAAAATAACATACATTGCTTGAAATAAAGATATTTACACACTAGAAAAGAGGCTGATGATGCATTTGATGGACAGGGATCCATACTAGGGATGTTCATTTTAACCGGTTAACCTTTAACAGACCGTGAAGAATTTTGACTGATTAATACAATCAGTTAAACGGTTTAAAAAGTAATTAATTAATTTATTTTTAGTAATTTATCAAAATATTGAAAAAGGTTTGCTGCATGGTTGAAATACGCTATGCATATAAAAAAAATCGTTTTTTAGAGAAAAAAAAAAACATAAGTCGCATTTTATTATTTCATTCAGAAATAGGCCTAATGCTGACACAAAATGTTTACAAACATTATAATAAACACTGTAATCATAGCTAGGCTATTTTAGTTCCCCTCACTCCACAACAAAGCCTTTCAATTAACAGTATTTAGAAAAGAACAAGAATTAAAAATATAAGAAGCTATAGCAATATAAACGACAAGCCAAAACGAATTAATTTAGGCTAAAACAAAACTGAAACCAACATTGCGTCTCTCATTCGAAAATGGTTTGCATAACATCATTCACGGCAGTACGGTGATAACGCTTAATGGCACAGATTTGACTACATATTTAAACTGAGCAGTGTGTTTAAAATATATTTCTCGTCTAGGCCTACTTATCTTTATATATATATAGGCCTATAGCCTAGCTTTATTATGTTTTTCTCCACTGGCAGAAGCGCTGCAGGTGCGTGATGTGATATGAAGACCATGTGAATCCTCATGTTCTGTTGTTTGCTGATTTTTGCGCATGTAAAATTAATCCCTGGGAAACAAATGTTAGTATTTTTAACGGGTCACAGACACTTATCCTTTCTAATTTAATTAAATTCTAATTTAAAATAATCTTGTCGGTTAGCGGTTAATAATTGTTTAACAAGCGTCGGTTGTCGGTTAGGAAAAATTACTGAAATGAACATCCCTAATCCATACAGTCCTTTTAAGGGTGTAAATAGAGGTGGGTTAATTGGAAATCATATGGGTAATATGGTAATTTTGATTTCTGAAAGCACTGAATCTGACCGTCTGAAATTGTCATTGGTCTGTGGATTCCTTTGAGTGCACTGCAGCAAAAGTTAAAATTGTCTCAACTTTTATGCATGATGAAGCCCTACTTTAGCAAACTTGTGTTTTTCTTCTGAGTGCTCTCTGACATAGCGCCTTCTCTTTCATAAGCACCTGCTTATGTAATCAGGTACATGAATAAAAAAAATG
Organism: Sinocyclocheilus rhinocerous; assembly: GCF_001515625.1. NCBI lineage: Eukaryota > Metazoa > Chordata > Actinopteri > Cypriniformes > Cyprinidae > Sinocyclocheilus > Sinocyclocheilus rhinocerous. Next base: position 54,530 of record NW_015629626.1, read on the forward strand.
TGGTGAGGCTAAAAACTGAAAGTTAAATAACTTCTTGCCTGTCTGTGTGGCCTTTCTTCTCCAGTGCTGGAGATTGAGAGTTGTACACACACACAGTGAGAGGAAAAAGTGGCCACATACAAAATAGCAGCACAAATTTGCTTTATTTTCCCAGCGAGATACAAATACACAGAGTTACGCACATCATTCATGAAAACCACATGCTCCTTTCCCATAATTCCACTATAAAGCCCAGACCCCCTCCATGTTTAAGCAGTTTCTTTTTGATGACTAATCTGTAGCTTACAGAAAAGTCTTGCCTCAGCAACATCTCTGCTGTACTCCCATATGTTTAGTGTTTCACTCAATGAAAAAGACTTTTCTTCTCCTCTTAAATAGGCCTCTGGTTCTAGTTTTCGACGTTTAGCTTTACACATGCCTGCTTCATGGTTCATTTGTCCACACATTTATGCTGGGCAGCTTTGATCTCATGAAAGGACTCCAACTCCCATGAGACTTTGCACACCAGTCTATGGCAGATTAATTCAATTCAGCTGTAATGGAAGTGGTTCCAATGAGCCCCTAAAGTGTAGTCCGGTTCCCCACGGCAAGGTGAAATGCAGAGGTTTTATGGAGGTCTGTGACTGTGGAACAGGTGCGGGTTGTATTGAGGTGGATGTCTGGTGGGATGGTCACATGGCTTAAATAGACACAAGTGTACAACTGGATGACCCTAACGAAGGAAGGTGGCAAATGGAGAGGGCTGGGAAAGAGGGATCAGGAGAAAGCCATTCTGCTGATCATGGTCCAGATGCACATCTGGGGTCCAGACAGCTAGCCGCGTGTTTTCTGAGCTTTACTTTGCCTCCTGTTTTTGTGATTCTCTCTTCCTCTGTTCTGTGGTTTATTGGTGTTGGGATAATATCTCTCAGGCATTCAAGCTGTGTCATGATAAAGTGTGATGTCTGTGTGTTCGTTTACATGTGAGCTAATAAAATAAGATTAGAAGTAAATTTAAGTAATCAACCCTTTTTTTCGGCATCTTATAAAATAAAAATAACAAGGTTGTTGACAAGATTGCATTTGCGTGTGGTGTGTTTTTGTCTAAATTGATGAAAGGCAGAATAAAACTACGGAAGACTAGGAGTAGCACTTAAAAATAAAAAGGAATCAATTATCGATTTATTAATTAAAAATTGCAAATGTAAATAAAGTAAAATAAAAATAAAATTGCTTCCAAAATAAAAGTTTGTGTTTACATAATACATGTGTGTGTACTGTGTATATATGTATATATAAATACACACAAATGCATGTTTATATTTAAGAAATATATGTAATATATGTTTATATTTATAAATGTGTAAGTTATTTATTATAATAATTTATTATTTTGTTTATAAATATATTTACAAGTAGTCCAAAAATTTAAAAGTTGGTTGCTTGACTATTTTAATATTTATGATTACGTAGATTAATTGGTATTGGATAACCACCTTTTTTTTCAGTTATTTTTATTTTACTTTAACCACAGTGACCGTCTTTGTGTCATGGCCAACAACAAATTTTGATTATACAGATATTTATGGATAACTTAGTATCTCAACCCAGGATCGTTCAAGGTTCCTGGAAAAAAACGGATCTCTAGAGCACATTTACATGACCATATAGAAATATTTTACACATTATTGTTCCTTGCTCAGGGTTCCATTTTTAGGGTCAGTTTACAATGAGAACAGTTTACGATGATTTGTGCCTCAGCCCTAAATTTTTTTAGGGGGTACTTTGGTAGGTATAGTGCACATGTAGAACATCTCAACTTTGAGACTTATCTTAATGTTTTATAAAGCTGAGAAAGTGTGAGTGAGTGCAGTTTATCTTTTTTTTTAATCCCCTCACTCTGGGGTTAAGTATCTAGTTGGGACTAGTTATAGGAACCTGAAATTTTCAATAAATCACTCAAAACAAACAAACAAACAAAAAAAGTTAAAATGGCCAAGCAACCTTCACTTTACTACTTGAGATGAATTAAGTTAAGTCAAACTCTAGTTTTATCTGTCTTGTAATTGGGATTCAGCTTTTAGATATCATTATTTAAGTGTTTTCCCATTTTCCCTCTCAGAATGTGTCAAAGCAAATATTGTTTTCTAGCATCCTGCCATGAAACTTCTGTATCTCGCCACCTCCCCACCTCTCATTTCTGTGTTCTGCTGTGAGGGTGACAGAAAGAACTGTGGATCTTCTGCAGATGTTGCCATGGAAACCTTAACTACCACGTTTCACTTTTGACTGTAGGCACTGCTCATTTGCTGGATATAAAGGTCAGGGGTTGAATGTAGAAAGACAGGAAAGGAAGTACATGTATATAACCCGATTAGCTCTCTAACTGTTCTTCTTCTTTCCCTCTCTCTCTTTCTGATCTAACATAAACACTGTTCTTTCTGTTCCTCATAAAGGTCTTGCTGCAATTTGATGAGCTTTTGCTCATTGCGGTAGACAAATATCTGTTTCCACTGCCTGGCTAAACCTGATGTTTTGTTATTCAGATCTTAGCCCTGCATCAATTCCCTCCTTACCCCAGTCATAAACGCCCACTCAGCATTCTCCACACCTGATCTATCATCCTTTACAAAGAAATTATCCACTAAAGCTTCAGCAGGGAGGCCCGTTACTCTCGAGGTGAGAAGTATGAGACTTCAGCAGCAGCCGTAGGTGGGAGTCCATTTTTAGCAGAGGACACAGATGAGGGACAGGTCAGGTCATTTCCCAGTGGTCATAAATGGAGCCGTTAGCAGCCCATTTCAGTTAATATAGACGTAATGAAAACAACATGGCTGCCACACACACACACACAAACTCCTGTCAATAAATCTACGTCATCTCCCTTTGGTGAATCTGAGTGTGTTAGGATTACGAGGTAAGCACTGCTCTGTGATGGGCTTGATTGCTTGTGCCTCTTGGGAGTTGTCCTCTTTTTCCTGTCATCTCTAAGTGTGTTGGGGGATTTCTTAAGCTGAATTATTCTAGATGGGGGGGCCTGACCCACCCAAATCCTATAACCGCTCTTGTAAAAACCATCAGGGAAACTTATGATTTAGAGATGGTTGGAGATGTTTGTGGATATTAGAGGCTTAATAGTGATTGATGGCTTGTGGCTGGCAGAGCTCATTAGTATTGGATTACACATTTCTCATTAGTGGTGTATTAGGCACATCTAGCTGTCACGGATTGACAAATTATAGGAAGGTTCCACTCCGCTAAGAAACGTCAAACATAAGCCACCAGCCAAATTGTGTAATGGAATCTAAGAATCAATCCCTTGTTTATTTCATTTTTTGTTCTCAGTTTTTATTTTTACCATTGTGCCCTTGAGCAAGACATTTAACCGTGACAAGAAGAGGTGGGAATTATTTTTTGCACTTCATGATTTAAATGAGTTTTGATTCAAGATTCAATTCAACGCATCTCATTGCCTAAATACTGTACTATGACTGTTTCATCACCTGTGAACACAACACCCTGAACAGAATACAGAGTTCTGTCACTCAAATTTATTAAATGAAACGTTATTTTCAGTTTTGGCTGAATGAAAAGAATAAAAGATTAATTTCGGTCACTAAACTTAAAGGGATAGTTCACCAAAAAAATTAAATTTCTCTCATCACTTGCCCTTATTGTACTAAACCTGTATGAGTTTCTTTCTTCTGTTGAACACAAAATAATATATTTTGAAGAATGTTGGTAACCACACAGTTGCTGGTAGCCATTGACTTATTGACATAATATTTTTTTTCCATATGGAAATCAATGGCTAACAGCAACTTTTTGGTTTCCAACATTCTTCAAAATATATTCTTTTGTGTTCAACAGAAGAAAGAAACTCATGCATGTTTGGAACAACATAAGGGAGAGTAAATGACAGAATTTAAATTTTTTGTTTAACTATCCATTTAATTTCTGTAAGTGTGAACAGGTCTTTACTATAATGCAAAATTACAACTGATTTGAGAAACCGTTGCAGTCATGAGTGAATCTTTTCTTTTCCCCGAATTGTACTGTACTGTAAGGCACTGGAAAGAATCTACAAAATGACAAATTAGTTGTAATTGGCAATTAGAGAGGATGGATCAGCATGCCTGCAGTGTAGACTCTCTCTTGTTACTAGGCATTTTTAGGTATCTTGTTTACATTATAATGTAATTTGCTTCAGCACTGGGGAGCGTTTAACAACATAAAGGTGTTATTGTTTTCCCCTCCAGTAAGAGAAGTTTAGCGCAGTTACACAGCAGTGAGTAATTTCAGGCCCATTGAACGCTCAGAGCTGTCTTGCATTAGTGTCTAATATTGTGTAGTTCTGATCCAGGCTCATCCATGTCATCATCTTGTTCTTCAGATCTTCAGTGAGACAGGCTGGTGTTTGTCCCTCATGTCCCATGAAAGAGTTCTTGGACCAGAATGAGTCTTGAGATCGGAAAGCCTCAAAGGCAACAAGTGGCCTCACTTTTTTTTAATAGAACCAGTGAGGTTCATGTAATCTTAACAAACAGGCTAGCATACACACACACACACCTTCAGTGCTCTGTTTGGACTGGATAAAAGCCTGAATGCGGTTCTTTCATGTCGGTCCAGCTCAAGCGATCTTTAGCGCCCTTCATTTTCACAAGCAAGGCTTAGACCGTAAAACACACACACACACACCGGCCGTCCTAACATTCATTTGATCAAACTCTTTTTCTTTCTTTCTCCTTTTCCTTCTTGTCCTCCTCCCCTTTCTTATCCTTCCATCTTATCCCCTGCTCTTTCGTGTCTTTCCTCTTCTCTCACTCTTTCTGTCTGTTTCATGGTCTAAGCTGAGCACAGTGGGTAAATCTGCAGATCTGCTGACAGCTGCCTTTGAGAGAGGCCCACAGAATTGGCCTGGATAAAAGCCTGAATGCGGTTCTTTCATGTCGGTCCAGCTCAAGCGATCTTTAGCGCCCTTCATTTTCACAAGCAAGGCTTAGACCGGAAAACACACACACACACACACACCGGCCGTCCTAACATTCATTTGATCAAACTCTTTTTCTTTCTTTCTCCTTTTCTTTCTTGTCCTATTCTTTTTTTTTGTTTGTTTCTCATCCTCCCATCTTATCCCTTGTTCTTTAGTGTATTTCCTCTTCTCTCACTCTTTCTGTCTGTTTCATGCTCTAAGCTGAGCAAAGTGGGTAAATCTGCAGATCTGCTGACAGCTGCCTTTGAGAGAGGCCCACAGAAGGGGGGAACAAAAACAGCACAGAGGTGCACAGACGAATGGAGCTTTGATTTTTGAGTTGTTCGAGTTCGTGGACTTGGGCACAGCATTACAATACGTTACATCAAATAAAGCTGTCGGCCCAAATTACATAGAATTGTGAGCAAATACCATTTCTTAAGGTCATCTTTATTTCCTGTTTGGTTTGTTTTTAAGTTTGAGAAAGGGATGTGGTTTCTGAAAGGTCAGTTTGCCCTCTAGTTAGTTTTCTCTGTGTCTGGCTGGTCGTCTGTCCTCTCTGCGGTGAGTGCTGCTTAGTCACTTGCTGATCCTTCTCTGGGCGGAACAGTAACACATCACTCTCTCTTTCTCTTCATTTTCCCATGTTCTCTTTCTTTCATTCATCCTTTCTTCCTGCCTGCCTTTGTTTCTGCCTACTTTCCTGCCTGTTTTACTTCCTTCTGTACTTTTTCTTATGTCTGTACTTTTTCTTTATGTCTGCACTTTTTCTTGATGTCTGTACTTTCTCTTTCTTTGCAGTTTGCACTGGAAACTCCTGTCACCAAGACAAATTCCTTGTGTGTGTGTAAACACACTTGGCAATAAAGCCTTTTCTGATTTCTCATTCTGATTCTTTTCGCCTACCCACTTAATTTTTTACCTTTGTTCCCTCATTCATATCCACCCAAAAATCTGCCCACTTACATGCTATTCACTTTTTTTCCTTCCTTCCTTCCTTCCTTCCTATGCACGTACTTATCTGCCTACCTTTCTTTATCCCTAACTTCCTTCTTACCTGTCTACCTATCTGCCTACTCACCTTCTTCCTTTTTTACTTCCTTCCAGCCTGCCTATGTAACAGACTACCTGTCTACCTACCCACCCACCTACCTACCTATCTACCTAACCTCATTACTTCCTTTTTCCCTTACTTCCTCCTTGCCTACCTATCTGCCTACCCACCTTCCTTCCTTTTCTACTTCCTTGCAGCCTGCCTACATAACAAACTTCCTTCTTTTCTGTCTGTTTTCCTACCTTCCTTCCTGTCTGCCTACCTAACTGACTTTTCATACCTACCTATCTAGCCACCTTCCTTCCTTTCTTCTTTACTTCTTTTCACCTGTATCTACCTATCTGCCTACCCAGCTTCCTTCTTTATTTCCTTTTTACCTACCTACTAAATCTCTGTCTTGCCTGTCTGCCGACTCCCCTTCCTTCCTTCTTTGCTTCCTTCCTGTCTACCTACCTAGCCACCCTCCTTACTTCCTACCAACTTACCTACCTAACTACCTTCCTTCTATTCTTCCTCCCTTATTTCCTTCTTACCTACCTACCTATGAACCCACACCATTGTCCACCTGTCTTCTTTCTTTCCTTCTTTTCCAGTCTTTCATGAGGATATTCTGATTCTCTTTGTCATTGGAGTTGTGATTATCATTCTCCTCATTATGCGCAGGAGATGCATGCTACAGTGGAGGAAGCCCATAGGGCTTTATGCTGGGTGGTGGTGGGTGGGGGGTCTTTTGTACAGAGGGCCACTCTCTTGAACAGTTTGCCTGAAAAGGGCTCATTCAGTTGAGCAGGACTGTTTCTGCTGCCTCCTCCCTCTCTCTGGCTGTGGATCATTGTCAGGCCTGAAAGGAGCTTTGACCAGTTCCAGACGACTGGTTCTGCACCATAAAACTCCACACACATTGATAAATGGGCTTGCCCCACAACGTTGTGAATCCATTGGCATATCCAAGGGCATTTTGAGATTGTCAGACAAGGAGGCAGTCAGTAAGTTAAGCAACACAGACGGTGCAAGACAGACAGAAAAAGCAGCCCGGCACAGTCAAACAGAGAGATAAGCCTACAAGGTCAGGCTGAAAGACAAGCCAGACAGACTGATCACTCATATGCAGCACAAAAGCTAGCATTGAGCTTATGTGATAGTGTTCTCTACTGTATAGCTGAGCGAAGACTTGTATATATATGGTTGTTTGTTTCTTTTCATACTGCAGATGTCCATGTTATGGATAGTATGTGATAGGCTCCAAAGATAGCAGTGTATAGGTTTTAAAAAACCTTGCAGCAAAGGGTTTATTATAGAATCTCTGCCTTCACTTTGTACTTAACACACTCCTCCACTCCACACATGGTCACACTCTGTGAAAGCTGGCTGTGGTTGTCACGGTCACCCTTCGCCTGTTCTATGAGTTTGAAAAATGAATGTGCTTTTGAGTGCTGATCTTGCATTATCCATGAATCCAAGTTACTTTGGAAACCCTGAACTCCCATTTTTCTCTTTACTGCAGGGAGTTCCTCAGCTACCCTGTGCCAAGGCCTTATACAACTATGATGGCAAAGAACCCGGAGATCTCAAGTTCAGCAAGGGTGACATCATCATCCTGCGCCGGCAGGTGGATGAAAACTGGTACCATGGAGAGATGGGCGGAGTCCATGGATTCTTCCCCACCAACTTTGTCCAGGTCATCAAACCTCTCCCACAGCCACCCCCTCAATGTAAGGCCCTGTATGACTTTGAGCTGAAAGACAAGGAGGCTGACAAGGACTGCTTGCCATTTTCAAAGGTGCTGGACATCTACTCACTGTACTGACTTCAACCTTTATCTTTACTCTCTCATTCACATACACCGTCTCCCATCCACAAGTTCAAAAACAAATGGTAACACGTTACCATAAGTTAATGCATTGGGTGTCGTAAACTAACAATTAACATTTTTGCAGCCTTTTTTTAGATTCACCCCATGGTCACTATTCTTACTTTGCATGGAAAATAATTTCCCTTTTGTATGTTCCACTAAAAATGAGCATAATATAGGTTTGGAAAGACGTGAGGGTGAATACTTTTGGGGTGAGCTGTTGGAGAAGCAAAAACATTTTCTGCTGCTTGCACCATAAGTGTTGATCCCCTTGAGTCATTTGTTTTTTGGATAGATTTTTATTTAAAAAAACAAATGCCTGGCTTTCATTGATGCCTTCGAGTTTTTTTTTACTTTTTAACAACTTGCTGTGAGGGCTTCTGGCTGAATAACAAGGAACCTATTTTTTTCTGTCTGCCCTCAGGATGATATTCTTACTGTGATTCGTCGTGTGGATGAGAACTGGGCGGAAGGCATGCTGGGAGATAAGATTGGCATCTTCCCCATATCTTATGTTGAGGTGAGTCATATCAGTGCATTTAAAATTGTTCCCTGATGTTTTCATGTTTAATGTTTTATATTTAGATTTGTACTCTTCAACTTTTGTCTTGGAAACCTTCAAAATATTCTCCACCCTTTTCAGAGTTTACTCTCAAAAGTATCCTTTGTTGCCATTTTTGTTGTTGTCATGTCCTGTTCATCTGGCCAGTCTTTTATGGGGGTAGAATTGTTGCATTATTCCAAATAAATAGATTATGATCCACAAATAAATGTAAAGAGATTTACAAAAAATTCAACATATTGACAAAAACAATTTCAGAGTTTCACAAACATTAAAATTCACAAATAAATAAAATGAGATTTAAAAAAAAAAAAACATATTCACAAATACATGGTCACAAACACAACTTTGCCTGCCATTTATTTGTGAATCGCGTCCTGTACATTTGTAGATCGCTGCACGCATTTGTGGATCGCTCGCTGTGCATTTGTGGATTTTGAAACATTTCTAGTGTCAAGACGCTGACAATCCACAAATGTATGGACTCCACCCACCGTCTACTCAAGCCAATCAGATAACAGCTGTAAGATCCACACACTTGGCCCAAAGAAGGTATCCAGTGGTGGATGAAGGTCACTTGCGTGTTCGGTCTTTTCAGCGCGCAGAGTTATTCAATTTAGGTTTAACTCAATCTGACTCCATTTTATTATCTCATCGAATTTAGGTTGAAATCATAATATGCATTGGCTCAAATAGGAAATACAAGGGCCATAAAAATTGAGACAGTAAAATATGTTTAAAATTGATTTTAGTTGGATCATTAGACTGTGTATCAAGCCAAGCCACAGTATATTTTACATGCCTTTGAAAATGCCAGAGAAACAGCACTTTAAATCAGGGCTATGGGAACAATGCTATACTGGATACAAACGCGTTATGGAAGCATCATTCAGGATGGAAAGAAAAGCATCAATAAGTAACTGACTAATAAATTACTGGATTCAACCTCATGATAAACATGCAAGTTTGTTTAATAGGTTAAATTGCTGTCACACAACAGCCAACATAACAGCGTTTTTCTGTGAAGCAGTTTGGATGATATGGATATGGATATGAGCAGCTATGTGAATAACGATGTATAGCATTATAAATAATATTTTCAAACATTAATTAAAAGTATTACAAAGTTATTGCCATTGTTTGGGAAGGAAAAAATATAGGTGGGTTATTTTTTTAAATGCGTTGCAGGTGTGTTGAAAATAAATGGATATAAATGTGAGGCAAGAGATATTTATTAGTTAAAACACTTGATCACGCAAAAAATATTTTATATGAATCAGACTTACTAGTTTTGGTTGTAAAAGTTACTTAACAGCATCCAAAGTAGGTTTTTATTTACATTGTCCACTTGCAAAACTCCAGTACTACATGCTGCAGTGATGCTGAGACAGGTACCCAGATGGTCATTTTGGCCCATAATTGATATTATACGTGTTATTATGCCCTATATATTTGTTACCGCGATTGTGCTTTAAAAGGCTAAATAAGCCATGCCATGTCTTACAGCGTGTCTCTGCTCGCTGCTTCATCGTGTCACGCCTCGTCCAGAGTAGACAGCATCGCAGTAGATTTCTATTTGCTTTGGACATGTCGTGAGGGTATTACTGATGATGTTCGGGATCTGTGACTGGTCATAAATTGTGTATAATCCTGAGTTTATCCTCATTCACTGATCCTGATGGAAATATAAAGAAGCCTTACACTCCAACAATCTTTTGGAAACCGGTTTTATTTAGCCACACAAACAGCACTTCAGCTCAATTTGAATGAAATGTCCGTAGAATGCAGTTCCTTACAGGGGTGCAAAATGAATCTGCTCCCGTCTTGATTGTAAAGCAAAACGTGATTGGTTAATAGCGAGAACGTGCTATGATTGGTCAGCGAAGTGTGGCTGTTATCTGATTGGCTTGAGTAGACGGTGGGTGGAGTCCACGCATTTGTGGATTGGTGTGCGTCTTGATGCTAGAAATGTCTCAAAATCCACAAATGCACGCAGCGATCTACAAATGCGCAGGACGCGATTCACAAATAAATGCCAGGCAAAGTTGTGTTTGTAGAATAAAAAGATATTTGTGAATATATTTTTTATTTGCAAGTCTCATTTTTTTTATTTGTGGATCTCATTCTATTTATTTTGTGAATATGTTTGGTTTTTGTTAATCGCTTTGCATTTATTTGTGGATCATAATCTATTTATTTGGAATAATGCAACAATTCTACCCCCATAGTCTTTCACCCCCGACCATTTCTTTGTTTCCGCTCTTGTTGAAACACACATCTCTTTAAGCATTCAGATCTCTGAGATCCTTCAAATTGTTGCTAATTATTTGAGCTGTATTAAACCCTCATCAGCATTTTCATTTTTCTGACGCAGATCTCAAAACACGAACAGCCTTGTCTTTAAACACTGCTCTCTTGAATCACTTAACCTCAAACAAGCATAGGCACAATTATCATGGCCAAATTCACATGTTGCAGCAGCTTACATCTCACAACACCTCATGTCCCTCCTCCCATAAACATAGGCAAAAACCTTTATGAACCCTGGCAGAGCCAGCCACGTGTCTAACCTGTGAGAAAAAATAACCATCAAAAGACATTCAAAAATAGCTTCTGTCAGAATGGTGCTGCTTGAATAGCATCTCTCTCACGCAGATTGAGAGAATGATGGAAGAGAGGGGTGGAGGCTTTGAGCTTACACAAAAGCCCTGGCAATTTTCTCTAAACCAGACTTTTTCTAAGTGAATGCTTTTGAGAAAGTAATCTCTGATACCGGTGACATCAAAAGTGACATTCACTCAGGTGCTTGGAAGAGAGTAACGGGGGAGAAAAGGTTTTTTTGTTCCCATGTCACTTTCTGCCACCATAAATTAATATGTTTTCAAAGAGTGACTTGGAAATGGAATCAGGCACGTGTCTCTCTTAGTGGCTGTCATCTATGTAAGGGGGGATAATCAACGGCTAGCCGTGCATTAAAGGATTTTAATGCACGACATGGAGGCAAAGAACCACGCCTCCGCGAAGTGCATTAAAATCCTTTAATGCATGGCTAGCCGTTGATTATCCCGCTTATTCCATGGTCATTTGCCAAGTTATAGACAAGTTAAAACTTGTATTGCTCTTTGCAGCACAATATTTGACCGAATGGGTAAAAATGACAGTTATTTCCGACAGCTACGGCTCATTAGCGCTAGCATTCTGCCTGCTTCAAATCAGACACAGAGATGAAATAGTGCAGTAAGACCACATTTATTTGAATGAATTATAGCATGTATTTCAATTAATTATCGATCGATCGAGAGAGAGAGAGATGACAGTTGTGTGTCAGTTACCTGCTTGCTGCGTCTGCACGTCTCTCTCTGTACTAAACAATTACTTCAAAAACAGCGATTTTATCACCTCGTTGCTGGGGAATATAATGTAGCGATCTAATATGTATCTTTTATTTTAGTAATAAAAATCGCAGTGGAAGCGTTGACAACAAGTTTATGTGCAGCACAATCTGCGATTTCCGACCTCTCTCTCTCTCGCTCTCTCTGTGTGTGTGTGTGTGCCAGCGAATGATGTGTGTTGGTTAGTGTGCATCAATTAAAGCAGCGCATTAATATAGAACGGTGATTAAACTGACTTGGAACTACCTGTGCATTAAACGGTTTTACTGCATACCTGCCAGCCAATCAGAATCCAGTATTCAGACAGACCATGGAATAAGCACTATTTAATGTCTGCCTGAGTTTGCAAGGGTAACACTGACATATGTTGAGCTGATCTTGAAGTTTTATTACATTTTATTACCGTTGTTCATGTTAGGTGAATCATATGAAGTTACCGCTTGTTTTCATTCTAGGATTTGCTGTAGCTTAAGGTCTAGTATTGTTTGCTGTACTAGTCAAAAGTTTGAGGACACCTGATTCTTCATAAGAAACCAAACATTTGACTCAAATGATTTTTTTTAGCATGATGTCTAATTTTCTTGCCAATGTACGCATTTCGTTGTTTAATTTATTAATATTTTCACAAATAATATTACGTATGAATAAATGAATCCATTCAAAGACTGCACTTCACTTCACGTCACTTCACTTCACTTCACTTCACCTAAGCACTCTACAGATGTATTCAGTATCTATAGCAGCATTTAATCAGTCTTCATCGTGACCTAGATCAGTGCGTGTTTAGGTGAAGTCTGTGTAGGGTTTTTCATGTGATCGGCTGCTCTCATTTGTGTAGAAAGTGAGGCGGTTGCTCGGGGTGATGGGTGTTGCTCTGTTATTAGCTGGAGACTCTCTGTTCATCTGCCTTTGATTTCAGTTTCACATGAAATCAGACATGGCCTGCAGTCCCATCACACCCACCGCCCCACATACTGTACACTGAGTCTTTGAACTCTTCCGTCACTTTTTACTCATCTCTTCTTGCTTGACACTTTTTTTCCCTGTTGTAGACGGTGAATGTAGCCACATTTAGATTATGCAGATCCAATACTCTCTCATTAAGTCAACTAAATGGCTATTATGTACAGTATGTCTTTTTTCTCTTTTCAGTTTGTTGATTAAAGATTCATTACTTTCTCTGTGTACTCCTTCTTTTTTTATTCTCTACAAGTACATCACTCCATGTTAGATTACATTTAAAGAAAGTGTGAGAAATGTGGCCTAGCAGTTAATTCACATGCATATTGAGTGCTCATATGGGCTTTGTGGGTTCAAATCTGGTTCGCAACATTTCCCAAAGTCCAAAATTAGATACAATAATGATAATATGTGCTGTGAAGTATTATTTCCGTTCACACTCTCTTCTACTTTCAGTTTAACAGTGCAGCACGACAACTTATAGAACTGGACAAGTCATCTGAAGGTGGAGGAGACTCCAGTGAAGGACCGTCCTCCTCTTCCTCGGGCCCCCAGGCCAACGGCTCCCAGAAAGCCACTGGGGAGAAGAAAAACAGTAAGAAGCGTCACTCCTTCACCTCTCTGACTATGTCCCATAAGCCCTGCCTGGCCCCTCCACCCCAGAGACACTCCATGGAGATCAGTGGCCCGGTTCTGATCAGCTCCTCCAACCCTACAGCAGCGGCCCAGATCGGAGAGCTCAGCGGAGGCCTGTCCTCCAGCGCACCTTCACAGGTGAGAGATGATGAATGTATTGACACTCATGCAGCATATCAGAGCACCATATAGCCTTGTGATGGATAGAGAGATTTGGTGATGGGGAAATGGGTTATGGATGTTATGGAAGAAAGGAGAGGAAGATGATGATTATTTCAGCATGATGGTGGCTGACCTCTAAATGTTCTGTTCCTCATCCACTTTTTCTCTCTGCATGTTATATATAGATTAGTACTCATACTGAGTGGTGGTAAGGACATCATTTCTCACTGAGGATGAGCTTCTCAGCTGTGCCCATGGTTACACAGCCTGATAAGTTCACATGCACTCACACACACACTCCCAGTACAGCAGAATCTGCACAGATGTATTTAAAGATAGACTGAAGAAAGAAGAAAGTTTGGCTCAAATCTGACTCCCTCTAATGCCTTAATTTGCCTTAGAGACATCTTGAAGTCTAGTCTCAAAACATATGTGACATGAACACCTAAAACAAGTCTTTCTCATATACTTGGAGAAGTTTGTCTTGATAGGCTAATGTGAATGCTGTTCAAATTTACCCATTTACCCATTCTTTTTTAGGTGCCATTATTGATAGTATGCCTGGTTATGGTATGGTTAGTATGATTTATTTCAGGAAAAAAAAAAAAAATTCATTGTAGGGCTGGGCAATGTAGCTGAAAATTATTTTTTTTATATTTTTAACCATTTTGATAATATTCTATACATTTTCTCAGTCTCAATTCTCCATCTCTTACTCTCAATATTCTATAAATGTCGTTATATACACTACCGTACTAAGTTTGCGGTCAGTATGAGTTTTTCATGTCTTTGGAATTAGTCTCGTATGCTCACCAGTGCTGCTTTAATTTGATCAAAAGATACAGTAACTGTACAAAAATACATTATACTGCTGTTCTGTATAATGTTTTTTGCAGAAACCATGATACATTTTTTTTTTTCAAAATTCTTTGAATAGAAAGTTTAAAATAACAGCATTTAAGATAGATACTACAACTTTTAACTCAATTTAATGTGTCCTTTCTTAATAAAAGTTTTTATTTCTTTAAAATAAAACAGAATTTTCAACTGTAGTGTATGTATTTGCTCTGACATGGTTTAAAAGGGTGAGTTTTATTTATTTTGTTCTTTGTGCCCTTATTCAGAGAAACCATCATTTCAACAAATGTTTATTTTTAAGAACTAAACCAGAAAAATTCAGTGTCTTGCCCCCCCCTTACTATAGTGTGACTGTCGCAGTTGCTTGATCTTGACTTATTCAAATTAAATTAGTGTAGTGACAGAGAGAGGCTGTATGCTGATTGATGAAACGGTAACAGGTTGTGATTTCGAAACACTTTGAGTCACAGAGAAATTTGTTGTGCTTTTCAAAAAGATATGTGCCCTTTTTATGTTGCTTTAGTAAGAGCACTTCAACTGACAATAATTGTTGAGTGACAGTGAAAAATGGCAGGAATGAGGGAATGTGCAACAGTAGTTAAATCACAAATGGTGGAATTTGTCAAACAGCTACAAATGATATCTTGAAGGGAAAGAAAAGCGAGCATCGTGTCAGACATCCTGCCCACACTCCAGAGCTCTGATGCTTGTCCACACCAGCTTACTGTTCTCTCCTGTTCTGTCAGCAGTTACTCTCTCTCATTCCACACAGTCCAACATGCTGTCCGAGCGTTTGAGACCACTGATGCGTGACAGCGCTCCACCACATCAGACACTCCCCCAGCACTCGCTCACAGAGGTTACTGCAGCAACCCTGGAATGACAGTCACTCATGACAGGCAGCTGTTCCACTGGTTGCCGAGCAATGCGGTCTCTAAGGAGATGGTAGACAGACATGTCATTTCATGTGGATGTTCTGCTGTGGAGGCGGGCTCTAAGAAACTTCCAGGAATGTGACTTTTCCCCCTCTACTTTACACTCGCTTTAATTTGTTTTGTTTTTATAATTTTCATCTGATTTAAAGATGTTTTTGGAGTCATTGAGTGTCAGGTTGTTCTGCTAAGGTTGAAATTAAAAAACTGAATAAAACTGTAAAAATACTAACTACTAAACTACTAAAACCAGGGCCGCTGCTGGCTAAATGGGTGCCCTAAGCAGGATTGTATTGTTGTGCTACCCCTCCCTCAAATATTATGGAAGTAAAAAAACAAAACAAAAAAACGAGAGAAAAAAAAAACACCTACTGTAGGGGTCAAAATAGAAATTTTATAAAATATAAAAGTAAATAAATGAATAATTTGTATTATTTACAAATTACAATTGTAGCTCAGACAGTTACCTATGGCTATGACTTTATTAATACAGTTGTCTGATTGATTTTATAGTCTCAAGCATTCAGAAATCAAGCAAAAGAAAATTAAGTAAGTTTACTACCATAAAACCATGGTTAATTTTTGTAAGGGTTGTGATGGCCACATGTTTTTTGTTGAAGAAATTATAGAGGCTGTGTCATATAGCAAAAAGGTGGCCAAAAATTAAAGATTGAATTAATAAAGAAGTGGATATTTGAATTATGTTTGGTCGATAGCCTATTAAACAAGGATTTGATTGTCCTGTAAGTGTAGCAGCAGCAATTACCAGGCCTTTGGCTCCCTTTGCAGGCATTTGTAATAACATGTAATGTACATAAATTGTTTATTTTGTATTAACCTACATTATGTTTTTTAACAGTGTTATTCGATGAAACCATGTTAAAACCATGGCTAATTTTCGTAAGGGAACATGGAAACTCAGAGAGAATATTAGATGCGTTGGTGGGGGTGAAATTATTTCCGACATTAAAACATGTTATTAACGTCAACAGCCAAAAAAGTTTCACAGGATTATGAATGTGCCTGAAAGTGGTGCACAGGCTTCGTTTTCACTTTTTTTTTTTTTCTTCTCTCGGCACGGATTGCTGATGTCTTTTCACGGGCATAGTTGTCCATCAATGATCATTTGCATTCAGCCGCAAACATGAGGTGCGAGCGGTCGCAGGTGTGGATGCGGGAATGGCGCATCACGTTTTTTATTTATTGTGCCCCCCTGGGAGTTGGTGCCCTACGCAAAAACTAATACTTATCACTTAAAATGTGAAAGCTAGTCAGATCCATGGCCTAGCATATTCCATGTTTGGCTTTGATGCCTTTGTGGTAAATTAAGTCTTATCTGGCATTAGTACAATAGCAAAGCCTAGACAGGGTGTGCAGAAAAGTGGCAGTATAGACATTTATAATCTAAGAAAGTTCTATTTCAAATAAATGGTATTCTTTTAAGTTTTTTATTCATCAAAGAATCCTGAAAAAATTATCACTGTTTCAACAAAAACAATTTTCAACATTGATAAAAAAAAAAATGTTTCTTGAGCACCAAATCAGCATATTAGACCTGGGAGTTGGTGCCCTACGCAAACTGCGTACTCTGCGTATAGGGAGCGGCGATACTGACTAAAACTAATACTTATCACTTAAAATGTGAAATCTAGTCAGATCCATGGCCTAGCATATTCCATGTTTGGCTTTGATGCCTTTGTGGTAAATTAAGTCTTATCTGGCATTAGTACAATAGCAAAGCCTAGACAGGGTGTGCAGAAAAGTGGCAGTATAGACATTTATAATCTAAGAAAGTTCTATTTCAAATAAATGGTATTCTTTTAAGTTTTTTATTCATCAAAGAATCCTGAAAAAATTATCACTGTTTCAACAAAAACTATTTTCAACATTGATAAAAAAAAAAATGTTTCTTGAGCACCAAATCAGCATATTAGAATGATTTCTAATAAAATCTAATAAAATAGAAAATAATTGTTTTTTAATCAAATAAATCCAGCCTTGGTGAGCATAAGATACTTAGTTTATATGTTTTGTTTTGTACATAAATGGTAAAGTTTGTGACAGTATACAAACACGAGAAGTATTTCTAAGAGGCCTTGCGCCCCTAGTTGCTGTGACCTGAAACTGTCGGAGAACCAACTTGAAGTGGAAGAAATTCTCTAATTGTTGAACCGAAATCTCCTCACTTCTCATGTCTGTATTAGACTTTCTTTGCAGGTAAATTTGATAGTATAAGAAGCACACTGATAACTGGAAAATGTTTCTCCCTGATGTTAGTCCCATTAATGTCATCACCTGCCCAAGAACCTCTCTGGAGTCCTCTTCTGTGGGACAAAACACTGAACACACAACAGAAGACACATTATACCTCTGTCGTCTTAGTTTCGGCCTAAGTTAGTTTGTATCCTCTTGGATCCATTTTCGTGTTCATAAAGGAGCGGTTGAGACGGGGTGTTGTGAAAGCTGACCCCGATTCAGTGTTTTATGAGAGTCAATACTTGGTGCTGCAGATGGAATGAGGAAGCATGTGTGGTGGCTTTAGCGAGCATGAATTAACGCTTTAAGAACGTGAGACAGTTCCTCAAGCAACAGAATTCGTCATCATGTGTTAATATGAAACCAGCACAGTGTTTTGTAATCACACCTAGCGAGTATATTTACACAAGACACCAGTCCATTTCCAGCATGTGTACCCAGAATATTTATCATCTGCACTCTGTTTACGAGTCTATAATTGGACTCTTTTTTTTTTTTTTTTTTCCCCCAATTTTTTTATGCATCATACTTGCCGTCTTCTTTTTTTCACCAGTAATGTTGTCAGGCAACCAAACAAGAGCAAAACACAATGACAGTTGATCTGTTGTTTTTGTCATCTAGTACTATGAATATAGGCACCTCTCTCTCTCTCTCCCTCTCTCATTCTTGCTCCCTTTTTGTTCCTCTCTTGCATGCCCACGTTTTCTCTCTCACACTCTTTTTAACATTCCTATCTAGGCGTTTTAGCGCTAATAATTATCCAGAACTCATAAAAGCCTATTTGAGCCTGTAAAGTGATCCCCCTCCTATGTGGCAGCAGTTATGCCCTTTTATGAGAGTGATGTATCGATTTTCACGATTTTTGTGACACATTTAGAATATATGAACCACAGACTTATTGCTTTCTCATATATTTCTGGTTTGAGGGAAAGAAAAACACAATGACAGTTGATCTGTTGTTTTTGTCATCTAGTACTATGAATATAGGCACCTCTCTCTCTCTCTCTCTCTCTCTCTCTCTCTCTCCCTCTCTCATTCTTGCTCCCTTTTTGTTCCTCTCTTGCATGCCCACGTTTTCTCTCTCACACTCTTTTTAACATTCCTATCTAGGCGTTTTAGCGCTAATAATTATCCAGAACTCATAAAAGCCTATTTGAGCCTGTAAAGTGATCCCCCTCCTATGTGGCAGCAGTTATGCCCTTTTATGAGAGTGATGTATCGATTTTCACGATTTTTGTGACACATTTAGAATATATGAACCACAGACTTATTGCTTTCTCATATATTTCTGGTTTGAGGGAAAGAGGCCATTTGGAAGGATGAGGATGTTTGAAGTGATGAAAGAGAGTAAGAAGCATAGGCGCCTTTTACATTCGCTTTTTGCCATGGCTGATTTTGTCCCAACTGCTTTATGAAACACAGCAGGGATACGTCTCTAATTACCGAACAGGAGTTTTCATTTCGTTAGTGTGTGTTTTAATGTTTTGCTGAGTGGTCATTGCGGTTGTCATTAGTGGCAGAAAATGACAGCAGCAATGTTCACTTCAGCCCACAGCTTTCAGACATGGCCTCCAAGTTTCTATCTTAAAGGGGTCATATGATGCTGCTAAAAAGAACATTATTTTGTGTATTTGGTGTAATGAAATGTGTTTATGCGGTTTAAAGTTAAAAAAACACATTATTTTCCACATACTGTACATTATTGTTTCTCCTCTATGCCCTGCCTTTTTGAAACGCGTCGATTTTTACAAAACAAGGAAAAATTGAAATCGCATCATATGACCCCTTTAAAAAACAAAATCACAGAACAAAATGCAAATATGTTCCTGTTATTGATATAGATCTTAAAGCTGCAACTTTTATGTAATAAATAGTATTAGTAAAAATTTGAATGTCACCCTTGACATTGACAAATGCACCACAGTTTGATGAGACAAAATCCCAGGACTGACAGTGGCAGATGTAGGAATGAAGTTATCAAATTAATTTTTTATTTTTTTGCACATTTCAGTTATGAATTGAACATGAAAAATTGTACAAATACTACATACCTGATGTTCAGATTTCAGGGGTTGAATTACAATACGGTGCTACTATGAAAAAAGTATTTGGCAAAGGAAATGTGCATGATTTCAGCATTGTGGAAATGGAGGCCTGTACGCAGCTGTGATTATCATCCAGCTGTTGGCTTATTTTATCCAATCCAGCAATCGCTGATGTGATTCTCACCTGCAGGAAGTGGTGTGTCAACAAGAATAACAGTATTTATGAGAGTTTGTGTGCCCTCCAGTTTGTTCATATCCCACACATTGACTCACTCAGTATTTTGTACAATCAAACCTGTAGGGTGCGACTTGAGAGGAGGTGATGTACCCTGAAGCTGAGCGGGCCTGTGGCAGGGAGATATGCTGCTTGCAAAGACACACACACACACACAGATTCATGTGTATTTCAACACACACCTCCAGCACTTACTCTTTTTGAGATTTCTGTGGAGAAAACATTCAGCTTTAGCTCCCAGGTTAACATGCTCATGGAGAACAAAATACTGTTTAAACATTTGGCACAAAAGAGACAAAAACACTTTCTGCTAAAGTTAGTTCTGAGAAATGCATAATTTGTTGATTTGATATTTGTATGTATAGCAGTTGTCATTACATTTTCACATGTATTAAGTATCTTAAAGTTGGCATGAAGTGAAAATTTATCCTATTTTCTAAATACGTTATTGATCTTATTGTGAACAATTTATCCATGTTTTTTTTTTTTTTTTTTGACCTTGTAATTTTTAATCATAACTCAATCTTCCAGTGAAATGTCTCTCTGGTGATGTATGACAAAGTTCTTCAATCGTTTGGATAGAAATGTTAGATAAAACCAAGTATCAAGTCCCTCCTGGATGGATAGAACCAAATCCCTGATCTACATTTTTTTTAACTTTTTCGATAATCTGTTTCACTCGGTTATATGTGACAGTACGGGAAAAAAAGATCTGTCACTATTTTAATATCATTGCAACTTTAAGTGTCTTAGTACTCTTTGCATATGCAGACACAACAGTCCCTCTTTCTTTATGTAGCGTGAAGAGCTATGTCAGTTCTTACAGATTGTAAATGGTTTGGCCTTTTTTCATGCCCATTTCATTACCGGTAATGAATTTAGCAGACTAAGCCTGTTGTTTGGGCTTATTGGCTTGGGGAAGTTCCGGTCATGAAGTGAGAAGTACAGATCTAAATCTGGACCTGAGGTGAAAAGCATTGAAAAAAGTCATGCCATTAATGACAAATGCTACACCAGGACAGTTATACAATATGCAGAAGAGTTGAATTTCCCTCAGGCACAGAGAGAAGGAGAGAACAGGAAATTGAATCGAACTTAAAAGTAAATTACGGATGCTATCATTTCTGTATAATTATGTCCATGTCTATTTTCTGATGACGACTATTTTGAGCTCCTCTCTAGATACTATTAGAAGTAAGGTAGAAGTAAGGAGTTTTTCATTCTTTTTTGTGGAATGTCTGTCTGAAGACTCTTGTGTCTGATTTGCTGTAGCACAGATGAAGTGTTTTCACTCAAAAAGAGCACATGATTCGCTCAGGACCTGATCCAGATATTGAATGTCACAACACAGAACATTTCTGCAGCACATCCCTTTGAACCTACAAATCTGTTTGATTCTGGCTTGTTTGTAGTGTCTCTCAGAGGTTCGGTTTATCCTGAAAGTGTGTGTTTATTTCTGTGGTTTCTGTACGAAGCCCTGTGATCCCAACATCTGAGGGCCTAATATAACGTACACCAGATACACCACCCACACTCGTGATTGCTCTAGGTGGTCTATCCATGTGCTAATAATGTTTTCTGACAAAGTCTAGGCATAAAGCTCAAGTTTTTATTCCTGATTTATGACCTCTTGTTAGTCATAAAGGAAAACTAAAATAGCTAGAGACTCTGTGGCAGTTGCACAGGTGGAGGGATGCAACCTGAAGGGTGCCATCTTTGTTTTATGGGTATTTGGTTACGGAAACATGCCATGTGATTGATCACTGACCAAAGACAGCAGACAGGGAGAAATACAAGTTAATGTCACACTTTTAAGAGTCTGCTATATGAAATGATTAAGTATATTATTTGTTTTGCTGACAGTTGACTCTTATGAGTCAGACGGGATGGGATTTTAAGGAGTTTTTTTACGTATTGTTATAATAACAATTTAACACAAGAAATGCAATTTACGGTCTATTTCAGTTTTCAGTTGTGTTGATTACACTACCCTTCAAAAGTTTGGGGTTGGTAAGATTTTTTTCCCTCTTATGCTTATGCTTAGCAAGGCTGACACCAACCATTTTAACAGCTGTTTAACATCTGTTAAGTAAATAGCAATAGCATCCAGTGGTAACACTTTAGAATAGGGAACACTTATTCATTGTTAACTACGACTTTTCATAAATTCCTAATTTGCTGCTTATTAATAGTTAGTAAGGTAGTTGTTAAGTTTAGGTATTGGGTAGGATTAGGGATGTAGAATAAGGTCATGTAGAATAAGGCATTAATATATGCTTAATTAGTACTAATAAATGGTTAATATTCTAGTAATATGCATGCTAATAAGCAACTAGTTAAGACACCCTAAAATAAAGTGTTACCCAACCAGTCATTAATCAGTTTGTTCACTCATGTACTCCCAGCTGACCAGAATAAAAGTTATTTTGATACTTAAGTATCTAGGCTAAGTTTACCAAAGGCAAGTTCTCATTGGTCATGGCGTTTTAAGGCCGTCAATGTTGTCCTTTTGCTGAATTGATTTCAGGCATGAACAACAAATGTAGGTTGACATGTAGCTCTAAAGTTGTCTTGTTCCATTAAAGTTTATTTGTCTAAACAGAAGTCATTGGGTGCACATAAGTGTATGGCTATCTGCCCAAATTTCTCTCGGTTGTATGCCTTTCTGTGTCATCCCTTAAGCAGAATTTCACTGTCTCATAACGTGCTTCCATTTGCCAGATGATATAGGAGTGGGAATGGCTCAGGAAAGGTTGATTAACTTGTCATTTCTTCTTATTTGTCTTCTCTTAGGTTCACATTTGCACAACAGGACTCATTGTTACTCCTCCACCAAGCAGTCCTGTCACCACGGCAACAGTTTTCACATTTCCTCCAGAAACCAGCTATGCCTCTATTCCAGTGGTGAGTCTGACAAAGTCCTTAAATTGACTTAGTATGTCAAAAATCTTCATCATCCTGTCCAGTTTATTCAAATGACATTCTTCTAACCTGTGTATATATATATATATATATATATATATATATATATATAAACACTCTGTCTGTACAAAATCACACCCAATAGACCTAGATTGTAGCTTAGCTTTGCCTTTGTCCAGCATGTATACACCTTAATTGTATATAATGCTGCTTAATTGGACCATGTTAGAGTCATAAACTGTAGTTCTAGTTTGACCTAACTGACCTCTTTTGATCACCATCTTTTGTCAAGACTATTCCTAATCAACCTCAAATGCTTCTGAAGGTTTTCATCAGTTCAGCCCAGAGCACAAGTGCCACTTGGCGACCAAAATATGGTCCCTTATAACCGTTCTATTGTTTTATAACAGTATATAAACACCCTGTCTGTACAACAGTACACAAACGCAACGCTATTTCTCAGAACTATGTGAAATGTCAGCCAGGCCATTTTGAGAATTTCTGATTTGACTGATAACCAGTGAATGAACATATTCATTAAGCTCCTTCTTGGGTCAGGATGAATCAAGTTTTAGCCCTATATAATTTCAATGGTTCATGTCTACCAGACACATTCAGAGGACAAATTCCTTAATGAGCGTTTACACAAGATGTGTTCTTGTGTTCAAAAGCAGAATGAAACACCGGATGCAGGGGTCTTGACTATATACTGGTATTGACGATAACCATTGTTTTATTTTTATTTATTTATTTTTTGAGTGTGAAAACACAAAATAAACAATGTTAAAGAAGAATTTTTGTAGATATTGCAATAATTCTTTTTGCCACAATATTGTGGCAGCCCTAGTCTTGACACTTTTATCTAATCATTTTCTTAAGTTAACTAAATGCATTGTCTTAAAAACGCAATGTTTTGGTCCGTATTTTGAGGCGGTAGATTTTTGTAACTAAATGACTTTTGATTTTAAATAAGTTTTGATGCCTGTAGTGGCAATGATTTAAAGGAAATGAATATAGAAGCAACTTCTCAACGGGTTTTTTTTTTTTTTTTTTGGTGCTGACAATAACAATGATTTTTAGCACAGTAATTCCCAGTATGCTGTCAGCTAAAAACTTTCTCTTAAGAAGTTTTTTTTTTTTTTTAATCACCTCCTCTAAAGCACAGCAAAACATTATTAAAGCTGAGTGCTCAATTGTGAATGCAACGTGAACTCCTTGGGTAAGCATATTACCTCAGTTTGAGCATCTGTGTACACAATGTTCAAAACTTTTGGATGTTTTTGAAAAGAAGTGTCTTATCCTCAAAAAGGATGCATTTATTTGATGAAAAAAAGTAAAAGAGTTATATTGGTGAATATTATCACAATTAAAAATAACTTTTTCCCTTTTTTAATATATATTTTAACATGTAATTTATTCCTGTGATGGCAAAGCTACATTTTCAGCAGCCATGAAAGTGTCCATTTCCAGTGTCACGAGAAAAAAAATTTTGTACAAAAAAAAAAAAAAAAA
>NW_015629626.1:78942-81989 GCF_001515625.1 Sinocyclocheilus rhinocerous
ATTTTTTTTTTAGGATTTTTGATGAATAGAAAGTTCAAAAGTACAACATTTATTTGAAACATTCTTGTAGCATTATAAATGTCTTTACTGTCACTATTGATCCATTTAAAGCATCCTTGCTGAATGAAAGTATTAATTTCTTTTAAAAAAAAAATGTTACTGACCCCAAATTTTGAATAGTGTATCAAAACACAAACACACAAAGTCACATAACCAAAGCAGAATGTCCGCTCTCCCTCTAACATTCTCATAAACATTCGCATTCACATGCACACACACTCAAATGCTAATGCTAAACGAGTACAGTTTGCAATCTGATAGCCCTTCATCTCTTTCAACGCAAACACACACACACCATTTCAGGGAGTTGTGTGGTCCTCAGGCTGGACACTAATGGCTCTCTGAGATTGATGTGTATGCAGTGCTGTGCGGATACTCTTTCCTTTTGTTTTCAAAGCATTGTTTTTGTAATGGTGGCCTTAGTGTGCATCAGTTGCCTCTCTTATCTCGTATACTTTTTCTAATTGCAGTAAATCCACATTAAGCAATAAACACAAGACAAATTAATTAATAATACAAATTCGACAGGAGCATCAATAGAGAAAACATTGTAGGAGAACTTAAAATGAACAGACAAAAAGGTGACTTGAAGCAACAAAACAAGCTTTACAGTGTGAGAGTTTTCACAGTGGTGCCACTGGACTCATAAAGTCTGTTTGCAGATGTGTGCCTTGGTCCATATGGAACCGATTTATCCGTCTTCAGCCAGACATGTAGCCCAGGCTGGATATCCACCAATCACAACACCTGCCACAGCCAAAGTACCCACTCGTTAGCAACCAGTGCACAAGCTGGAAAGTCACAGTCAGTGGGATTATGGTTTTATGGCATTGTCCAAACTTTGTAGGGATGTCTCTGACATCATTTCCTGCTACACATCCATCTGAGTTACGTATATGTGAATGGACATTAGAATAACAATGAATATGGACTGATATGAGAACTGCAGTGTCTCAAGATATCATGTACTTTAATTGCATTGTTTCTTATGCATACATCATTTTGTTGGATTTGTAATATTAATAAATGTGTGTTTGATTATTTCAGGATGCTCTTCCTCCTCCACCACCTCCTCCACCTCAATCAGTGTCTTCAGCTGTGGGCGCTGCCGCCTTGAATGCTGGTCAGAGGCCGTCACCCGCTGCGGGTGACCAGAGTGGCCGTCAGAGACCCACAGTGTGAGTATAAAATAAAATGCACACACTTTAAATATGCAACTTTAATTCACTTTAGAGATACATACTATTAGAAAGAGTATGAGAGGGTCCTTACATCTCTGACTTACCTCTCTGCTGTTACCCAGTGCCAGCTGAGTGTAACTGAGCACACAGGTGAGGGGTCAAAGGTCATGTCTAAGGGGAATAGGGTTGTCGCTGGGGACTTAACCTGAGCCCTGACCTCTCACCTTTCACCTTTTGTCTGCATATCAATTAAACACAGCCCTAAACACACCTGATTTCTTTTGGAGTCGCCCATAGTGCTCTGGGTGGAGTATGTTTATGGCCGTTATTCATTTTTTTTTTTTTAGTTTTAAAAGACTTTATGCTTTTTTTGTGTGTGTGTCCTTCCTTAGAAATTATTTTACAGTTTAGTGTTGAGAGTAGATTTGTTATGAATATGATGCATAATAGCCGTGTGGGAACAACGCCAACCCCTGTTTGATTAGCAGTACTGCATCTAAGTCAATTTCTCTAAATATAAATACTAAAACTCTAAATATTGATACATTAAAAAAAAAAAAAAAAAAAAAATTTAAATGCTAATTGTTATTCAATTAAAAATTTATTTAAAGAAAATAAAAAATGAAACAAGAATTAATGAATAATTTAATAAATAATACAATTTTAAATTAATAGTGTTTGGCAGAATTAAATGAGTGTCTTTTTGTTTGTTTGTGTTATTTTAATGTTTGAAATTTGATTCTCTTTCAGGTACGTGGCGATGTTTCCCTACATGCCCCGAAAGGAAGATGAGTTGGAATTAAGGAAGGGGGAGATGTTTCTGGTGCTGGAGCGCTGTCAGGATGGCTGGTTTAAAGGAACATCCATGCACACCGGCAATCTCTAAATATAAATACTAAAACTCTAAATATTGATACATAAAAAAAAAAAATAAAAAAAAAATTAAATGCTAATTGTTATTCAATTAAAAATTTATTTAAAGTAAATAAAAAATGAAACAAGAATTAATGAATAATTTAATAAATAATACAATTTTAAATTAATAGTGTTTGGCAGAATTAAATGAGTGTCTTTTTGTTTGTTTGTGTTATTTTAATGTTTGAAATTTGATTCTCTTTCAGGTACGTGGCGATGTTTCCCTACATGCCCCGAAAGGAAGATGAGTTGGAATTAAGGAAGGGGGAGATGTTTCTGGTGCTGGAGCGCTGTCAGGATGGCTGGTTTAAAGGAACATCCATGCACACCGGCAAGATCGGAGTGTTCCCTGGTAACTACATGAGTGCTGTCAACAGGTATGATACACACACACACACTTGTACATGTTATCACTCATACACCCTGTAAGCTAAGGAAAGATTAGATTGTCCTCTGTGTTTCCAGTGAAGTATATCCTACAGGCACATGCACACCACACATAAAGTCTCCACTTGCAAAAAAAATCAGAGCTGGTCACGTTCACACATGGAATTGTAAAAGAATGTTGCAGGTTCAATAAAAGTTACACTTTATTGACAGAACTCATCAATCATAATGTTGATTACCAATTGGAAAAAAAAGTTAAATGTGAGATTAGTAAAAAAAAAAAAAAATATATATATATATATATGTGCGTGTGTGTTTGTGTATGTATGTATATATACACTCTTAGAAATAAAGGTGCTTAAAAGGTTCTTCACAGCGATGCCATAGCAGAACCATTTTTGGTTCCACAAAGAACCATTGAGTCAAAGGTTCTTTAAAGAACCATCTCTCTTACCTTTTTATAATCTGAAGAACCTTCTTTCGCCACAAAGAACCTTTTGTCAA
>NW_015629626.1:82136-91502 GCF_001515625.1 Sinocyclocheilus rhinocerous
AAAATATATATATATATATATATATATATATAATATATATATTGCTAATGGGCATTTTGCCACAAATGCTGTCAATAAAGTTTCTTTTGCACTTGGGACTTTCCTTTAAACTCAGCACTCTCTGTGTGGCAGGAATGAGAATTACATACATATTATCGTTCGCTTGTTGCATGAAAACACATCATCTAAAAATATTCAGTATGATGAGGCATTTTTCATTCAAAATCAAACTTCAAAATCTCTTTCTTACAGCTCCTCTTACAATTCCTATTAAATTTCGGGGTTTTTTTCTCATCAGACCTGTGATGTAAAAGAAATACAACTACATAGAGCACTTAAAATATTCTTTTGGATGTTAAATGTACAGATGTTTCTGTTGATTTGCTGTAAAATGTGTTACAATGTCAAAAGATTCAGGAATAGCAGTGTCTGTTTAGAGAGTCTTAAACCTCACACTTCTCTGTTTTACTGCAGGACTGTTTCTGGCAGCAGTCAGCCAAAAGTTCCCCTGACCCTTTCCTCCCAGGCTGGACGTGGCATCACCATCGTCAGCCCCTCCTCTGCTCCTCTTGGAGCCACCCTGGGGAGTGTCGACTCCAGCAAACCCCTTCCAGTCTGCCCAAATCCCACCCCGTCTTGCCCACTTCCTGCTGCTGTAGTATCAGCTGCACATATACCCACTGGACAGCACCCCAAAGTGCTCATGCATGTGACGTCACAGATGACCGTTAACCAGGCACGCAGTGCAGTCAGGACAGGTAGAATTACATGCACACACACACTTAATAACGAACATCACTCAGAATTTTAGTAAAAAACAGGCCTATTTGCTAATGATATAATTAAATGGTTGTTTCAAATGTTTTTAACTCATGAATTAAAATTAATTTGAGGAATAACGCAAAATATTTCAAAAGTAAAAATAAAAATTACAACTCTCCTGAAAAGCATCATTAAAAAATTAATTATTGAAAAGAAAACCTTCAATAGTTTGAGATATTTTTTATTATTTATTTATAATATTTTTTTTTTTTATCTCTTGGCAAACAATACTTAAAAACATTAATAAACATGCACTTACATGCACTAAATTGATACTTTTCGGGGAAATTCTTTAAATTCATATAATAAAACCATATAGTACAAATAGTATATTTCTAAAAACTTGGCTTATTTTTCTTTTTAACGATGTCTAAAATCTTTATCATGGGCACTCAAATTTGTCATCAAATAAATCATCTTTCTTTTATTCCACCTTTTTTCCCCACCAGCTGTGTGTCATAGTCAGGACCGGCCTACGGCAGCAGTGACGCCCATCCAATCCCACAATCCTGTGTCCTACCTTCCTAGCACAGCTGTGGTTCTTCAGGCGTCACCTGTCCTCGGCTCCAGCCCGGGATCCTCCTCAGCCAGGGTCAGTGTGGCTATGGGCTGTGCCGCCGCCTCCTTGACCCCTCCTAATGTTAGCGCTGCTTCTTTGGACAGTGATGCCGTGAGACCTGTCCCTGTGGTAGCACTTCCTGTGAATCCTGGCAGCACAAAATCTCTCGGTTCAGCCTCGAATCATGGTGTTGCTTGTAGACTGGATAAAGACTGCAAGGTGAGAACTGAAGGTGTTGAAATAAAGCGTTTACAATGTAGGTCTCATGGCCTCCTGAGTCCCTCTACAGCTTTTTTTAATGGTTTCTTTTGCTTTTCCCTCCCATCAGTATTATTTGAATGTGCTGTGGTAAGGCATTTGGCAATTAGAAATTCTCTGAGTTTCACCTCATTTGCTGAGCTGGATAGTTATATAGAGCTGAAATCATCATTTTTTTCTATGATTCAGACTGTTCTGCAAACTCAGAGGACACAACCCTGAGTCTTGTTCACTTTGGCTCGAAGTTCTGGGAGATTTCTTAGTACTCTTACATGTACGGTGTAGCTGACGCACAGATCTTCTGAGTTCACTTTTATAAACCTCCCTTTTTTTACCAGATCTCTTGATGATGCATTTTCTTTTTGTTTTGGATAGAGATAATACTAGAGGAAGGAATGAATGAAAATACTATAAAGAAAATGGAGTAAAATGAATAAAGCGAATCATGGACAATTAAATAAGTACAAAAAATATTAAATAAAATAATATGATTGTGTCATGGCATTAGACTGGGTTTCCATCCACAGTTTTATTTTGATTTATTAATTATTGTTTAATTTTTGCCTTTCGTTATTTATTATGAATAGAACACTTTAATTCATGTGACTTTGCCTCAGTGAATATTTCACTCCGATTATTGGCTACTGTCACCTCCCCGAACATGGGAGTTGCTTCAGACATAAGCCATCTGTTGCCAATCACTAACAAACATGAAATTCAGCAGAGGTTTTTGTCTGTGTGCAAATCATTTATTACATTTAATCCTTTTGTGCGTAAATTTTAAAATCCACATTAAGATGTTTTTGTTTTAGCTTCAGACTATGATTCTGTCAAGTTGGAGGATATTAAAGGGGTCATATGATGCGATTTCAAGTTTTCCTTTCTCTTTAGAGTGCTACAAGCTCTTGGTGCATAAAGAAGATCTGTAAAGTTGCAAAGACTAAAGTCTCAAATCCAAAGAGATATTCTTTATAAAAGTTAAGAGTCAGCCACGCCTACCTAAAACGGCTTAATGATCTTTAAAATAGCATCATATGACCCCTTTAAACATTTTTGATATTTTGAGCTGATTATAAAACACATTGTTTTCATCTGTCATGCATGTTCTAGCAACCTCACACATGTATCTGTGTGAGTTTGTGTGTTCGGAACAACCAGAAAGTCTGATCCTCAGTCATTTAGTGTATGATGCCCAGTTTTTCCTCTGTAACTTTTTACAAAGTCAGCAAGTGTACGGTGCCTAGTGTTTTAAATCGGTTCAGATTTCAAAAGTCGTGTAGTGTGTTACAGACTTTAGATGGAAACATTTCAAATATGTCATTTGATTTCCGTTGATGACATTTTCATTGACAGCTGGTAATCTTCAAAGATCCTGTGCTGATCATTGCATGTTTTGTGGAAGAGACTGTTTGCATTTAACCTATTCATTTATACAGAATCAAACATGTCATTTCAGAGAGAAAAGAAAGGCCTACTGAAACTGCTGTCTAATAAAAAGAAGCTCCGCCCATCTCCCCCATCCTCCCCTACACTGGAGGCAGAGCAGTCTATTGCCATGGAAATGCCCCAGGGGGCAGTCGGACCTGAAATGGCTCCATCCAGCTCAGTAGTGGCAGTAGGACACAACGGCCATGCTGGGGTCTGTCCGATGGATCCTGAGCTCTCTGCATCCTCATCTTCATCAAACACAGATGCAGTGTCACACAGAAGCTGCTCCCAGGACAACACTGCCCCAATCGCACCGCCTCCACGACAGCCATGCTCCTCCCTCCTCTCCATGCAGCACGACGGCCGGCCAATTGTTTGTGAAAGGTACAACAAAAGCATGTTCAATAAAAACACTAAGAATTATAACTATAATGATACTAGGGCTGGGCAATAAATATCAAGATCGAAATAAAATTTCTGTCTATAATGATAAACTCTGGACATTTTTACTCAATATGCATTAATCTAACAGCTGATCACATAGCTGATTTATGTAAGTGAGGATAGCAAAATAAAGTATACTGTGACATATTATACCCAAAAATTCTTCATACAGTAGACTACCAGTAAAATTGATAAAAAATTTGGGACCAAAAATTATTCAGACATTTTGACCTGACCATGTTTTGCTTAATTGTTATCTGACATTATCAAGATGACTTTGTTTTGACACAGTTTAACTCTTGAGTTCTTGTCACACAACCTAAAATGATGCCTATGTTAGTGTCCACAACAACAGATAATAATAATGATCAGTTTATTATAAGCATGCACTGCAGTTTTGTCATCTAGCACTTTAAATGCTTGAGCTCTTTAAAGCAGGATGGATTCTGATTCGCTGTCAGTGTTTTTATCGTTCATCAGCTGGAAAAAAAAATAGTTCTGAAAGTGACTCCAATGATATCGTTCTTCTGTGCTGTTATCATTATAGTTGTGGTGTGGATTCTACTAATCTATCAAATTTAGGATGATTTTTAAAACTATCTCTTTATCGTTATAGTTATTGTGTTTGATGTGAACAGGCCTTAACACCCACAAATCAACATTCAGACGTCATACTTGAGAAGAAACATTCCATGACTTCTAAACATCACATTTTACCATTCGTCCAGGTACCGTGTGGTGGTGTCCTACCCTCCCCAAAGCGAAGCAGAGCTGGAACTCAAGGAGGGAGACATTGTGTTTGTGCACCGAAAACGAGAGGACGGCTGGTTTAAAGGAACATTACAGAGAAACGGCCGAACCGGGATGTTTCCTGGCAGCTTTGTTGACAGTATCTAACGCACATGGTGCCTAAGAACATAGTATTTAGATATTGAATTCTCCATCATTGAAAATACAACTTTAGCCTTAATAGTTCGGATTGATGAGCAGCAGTGATCAGTAGGACTGGGCTGCTTATGACTGTTGGCACAAAGTATGAGAGTCATCAGTTGCATGGATTTGACCTCAGTCTTATGAAAATCTCAAAACCAACTCGAGCGGTCCTAGTGGTTCAGCATTAGATGAAATACTTTTCCTGAAACACAGAAGCAACAAAGTTTTAGCCATTCGCACTAGGCACCCCATTTTTAGCACAGTAGATGAAGTTGTGATAGGATTCGTTAATTTATGCATCTGTAACATTTCAAAGACGTTTAATGTGTGCCTTGTACTGTCTCACTTTACTGTATATAAGCAAAACGAAGAGTCATGACAAGAACAATATGAATTTTCTTAATCTGAAAAACATTTAACTTATTTTTATTTTGTAGGAATGGAGGTTTTTAGGGACAGTTTGTTATGTGAGCCCATTGGTAAAATGCCTGTAGAGTCTGAATAATGTCACTGTTGGTCATTTGCTTGAAATAAAATGAAAAATCAATACTAGATGAAGAGCCGAATGAACTCACAAAGGTTGGTTTGACCATCCATATCTACTTCATCTTGCATGTATTTGGCTCTTTGAGTCATATAGGATGAGGAGTGAGGACACTGTAGGCCTGTAGTCTCATGTTCTGATTGGTTGTGGTGTATGTAAACGCTGATACGGCTTTTGTGAAGGTTTGCTGTAGCTACACTGAGCGAGGGAATGAAGGTTAGCATATTATTTTTAAAAGATTACACTATGGCTTTTTGGTAGTAGAAAAGCTGTTGAGCAGAACAGAAACAATCACTCATAGTAAAAGCACAGAGACCCCGATATCGTACAGTGGTAATGCCATTATGCTTTTGTGCACATGTGTTTGTTCCCTCTCTGGTTTAGTTTCCTTCAGAATGTTGTACCGGCCCGTACATGGATACACAACTGACCCAGTGGTCTTTGTTTGAGCTACCGAAAATCACCTTTACATATCATAGCATTACAAACTGCCTGAGCAAAAAAAAAAAAGGTTTTTGCTTCTATTTAAGTCAGGTTTGTTCTGATGTTGTCTGCTGTACTTTAGTATTTTATGTGATATTTCATGTTTTGTATACTTGAAAATGGTGTTTGTGTATTTTTCATGCTTCATACAGTAGATGAAATGTTATTATTATTTTGAAAGCACAAAAATGGTCTTTGGTCATTTTGATGAATTTTTCCCCCCGTTGTTGTCTTGATGCCTTTACAACTAACAAGATGGCCTTCATTTGTTGTATTAGTGAAATTTACCAAACCACCTGTTAAAAGGTTTTATTTTGATCATTATTCTCTGTTTTTGATCACTGGTTTCCATCTCCAGTCATAAACCACATGATGTCTCGTTGCTACATTTCTGGGCTGACACTAGATTAATCCACCCACATAAGGAGCATTTCACTGCTTGAATCAAGCATGTTCAGAGTTGATACTTTAAAAAGAGTTGATTTCAGTTACTCATCTCAGTCAAGATTTTACTCATGCAAGATTGAACGATTCAGTAAATGGCATATTAGTCGCAGCAGAACAAAAGTCGATCACTTAACATTTCATTTAAACTCATTAAAGTGTCTGTTAGATGTGAGGGGTATAAAATAAAGAAATAACTTTTTTAAAACATGTTTTGGAATACTGTTGTGAGTCGAGTATATTTCTGCCAGCATTGTGTGTGATGGGCAGAAGCTACATACAGAAAAAAATGGCAGTATAATCACTTCAGACTTGAGTATCTCTTCTGAATCCACTATCGTCATTGCTCATCTAAAGTAATTTTCCACATGCAACCACAGCTGCCCTCGCACAGATATGCGCTCACATGCTTCCTTAGAATTCATAAATCTATTTTCATCAGTCACGCACTTGCTCACGCAATAAAGTTACACCATCGAATTCCTCATTATTTGGTCAGTCTGTCAGTCTTTTTTGAAGTTCTCTATTTGTCAATGCAGTTTACTCAAAGTCACGATTTAACAGAAGTTGCGACAGATCTCTTTTTTTCATATTGTGACATACATGCGAGTGAAATGGATTGCCGAAAAAGAAAAAAGAAAAGTAGGTCAGGACTTGGTTCAATCCATCAGTTGTTGATTGGATGGAGGCAAATCTAAATAAGAGTTCTCTTTCATCATCACGTGTTCGAGATCCACCTATGGGAAGGGCATCCGTACCTGACCTCTGCAGAAGCATCCAATTGCACCAAGTCTGGCTAGACAGACAGAAGCGCGCAGCCAATGCCAGGTAAGGCCCTAAACACACTTCTCTCGGGGGCTGCACATCACGGGCCTGCCCGGCCGTGTGTGGCGTGCTGATCGCCGCTAAGGAGCCGCACCCCTTCTGGGCCTCAAGCACGCTGAAGAGGCTTTGGAGAACCCGGAAAACTGCAGCCATTGCCTCACGTTGCCTAAAAAGCTCCTTCGGCGCCGTCTCAAAGTTGCCGCGACCCAGTGCGTCGAGCTCGGCCTTTCGGACTCGGATGGGGGACACGGTGATGACGACGCGCTACCGGGGGCCTCCCGGGGCACAACGTCTCTCAGTTACGACGGGAAACTGCTGGGACCGCCTCCCGGCCCGAGAAAACAATTTAATTTGTAATTTCCCGTCCTCCCAGCGTGCACTAAGCACATGAGACACAATTGAGGCGATCCGCTCGATCTTAGACACGGTCTCACGGGCCTCGAGGTGAAGGATATGGGAGCTCAAGGCATGGGTGATTCCCCTGCCATCGAGCCCTCTGTCGCCAGGCACCTTAACCCCGTCCACGGCGGGCTGCTCGCTCCCCCGCAGCTGGTTTTGCCCAATATCCTCGGCCTTGGCTGTCAGGGCCCTAAACGTTTCATCTCTCCTCTCCGCTTACCAAGCGGAGATTTTGGACGATTTAGGGCAGCAGCTGGACAAAGGAGCTCCCTCTCCAACCTTGTGGAAGGAGATCGTCACTGTCAATGACCTCGTCCTCCGCAATGCCCGTCAGGCCGTCCAAGCCTGCGGGCGCTCCATGGCGCTTTCTGTGGTGGGAGAGCGCGCCCTCTGGCTTAACCTGTCAGGCCTCCCCAACAGTGAGAAGAGGCGCATCGCGGGCGCTCCGGTTGAGCCCGACCGGGCTCTCTTTGGTCCTGCCATCGGATTGATGCAGCAACGTTACGACGACAAGAAGGAGGACAAGGCCTTCAAGTTATGCCTTCCTAGGAAGGCGGTCACACGGCAGGTGCCCCCTGCGCGTTTGCCTAACCCTCCCGTCACGGGACAAAATTTCCATCAGAGCAAGGAAAGGCCCCGCAACAACCCCCCCTCCCAACTGGGCGCACGCGAGAATGCCAGCTCTTCTCCGGCTCTGGTGGGGACACCCGCGAGTTACGAGTCGGCCTGGCAGACTGTTTCGGCTCCCGAGTGGGTGATGCGAACTGTAATGCAGGGCTACAGACTGCAGTTTGTAATAAAAACCCCGCATTTCAACGGCGTTCTTTCCTCTCACACGGAGGAGAGCGCCGTTCACATTCTGAACGAGGAAATCTCTTCCCTTCTATTAAAGGGAGCGATTCAGGTGGTGGGTGCCAATCTGATAAATCAAGGATTTTATTCTCGTTATTTCCTGGTTCCAAAGAAGGACGGTTCTCTCCGCCCCATTTTGGACCTAAGAGTGTTGAACAAACATTTGAGGAAATACAATTTCAGAATGTTAACCCACGGCACTCTGACCCGCGCCATAAAACAGAACGACTGGTTCACATCGGTCGATCTGAAAGATGCGTTTTTCCACATAAGCATTTATCCGCCACACAGGAAGTTTCTTCGTTTCGCCTATCAAGGCATATGTTACGAATTCACAGTCCTCCCGTTTGGGCTCGCCCTAAGCCCAAGGACTTTTTCTCTGTGTGTGGAGGCAGGCTTAGCTCCCCTGAGAATGTCAGGTCTGCGGATTTTGACATACTTAGACGATTGGCTCATCATAGCCGAATCGAAGATGAAAGTACTGCAGGACACCCGTCGTGTGCTCACTCACATCACATCTCTCGGGTTCAGGGTGAATTTGAACAAAAGCAACCTAATTCACAGTCCTCCCGTTGGGCTCGCCCTAAGCCCAAGGACTTTTTCTCTGTGTGTGGAGGCAGGCTTAGCTCCCCTGAGAATGTCAGGTCTGCGGATTTTGACATACTTAGATGATTGGCTCATCATAGCCGAATCGAAGGTGAAAGTACTGTAGGACACCCGTCGTGTGCTCACTCACATCATATCTCGGGTTCAGGGTGAATTTGAACAAGAGCAACCTTACACCCAGTCAGAGTGTGATTTAGCCAGGGCGGTTTGCGCTCATCGAAACTTCACGCTCTTGCTCACAAGCTTTTAGTGTGGAGCAGGCGGTGTTTCCTGTCGTTACGCGTGACTCATGTTCCAGGCATTCTTAACAGAGGCGCTGACCTTCTATCGAGGGGGAATCCACTCTAAGGAGATTGGCGCCTCCACCCTCAGATAGTGGGCTTGATATGGATGAGATTCGGACAGGCAGACTATTGTAAGAAAGGGAGTTTATGTGGACAAAATAAGTGAAGTTTTTATTAAATGTTATGAACACATAGATTAATTGTTCACTATGAAAACAATAATCATTTCGTGCTGATTTTAAAGCTTAAATATGTGAACCACCAAATCCAACACACTATAGTTTGTCACTTTGTGTGATAATTTCACACAAAAGTGCTTGCACATAGTGTGTGACTCATTTTTTTTTTTTTGTTCTTCTGTCAGTGCTCGCATGTCTGAAAATAGATAGAGGTAACACAACTTCCTCCGTTGTTTGGTCCTGCTTTACAATCATTCTTGATGTGCTTTAAAGTCACCTAAAAGTCCTCCTACACTCTAAAAAACG
>NW_015629627.1:0-793 GCF_001515625.1 Sinocyclocheilus rhinocerous
TGCAGCTTTCAGCCTGCCCTTCATCTAACTGAATGTCATTAATATTACCAAATATTAATGTCTTAAAACACTCATGGGAATTATGTGTATTGTTTACAAAATGAAATGGTGTATTTACCAAACACCACCCCTAATACAGAATATTCACCATGCTTTATTATCCAACACCATGTGCAATACTTTACTGGAGGATACAGCATAAAGACAGCTAAAGTAGTGTATTAAGACAACAAATGATATTCAAGAGAAATATAAAAATGGGTTATGTTAAAACCATGTTATTTTAATCAGATGAAGCCACCCAAATGCATGCATGGTGAAATGTCTTGAGCACCAAAGAATCACATCCAGTTTCCTGCCAATCTTCAGAGTTCTCCTGGTTTTCTTCAAATCCAAATCCATAAAAAAATTGCAGTTGTTATGCAGCACCCTACAGCACAACTGATGAACAAAAGACATGTAACCAATTCAAATCAAATCACTTTATTGTCACAATACCATGAACGCAAGTGTACAGGTGGTGAAAGTCTTGGGTGCAAACTGCAGCATGACAGTATGGATGACAAATGAATGAATGAATGAATGAATATATATGAAATACAAATACTGAATATATATATGCAACACACATATATAAGGGACTCAATACAGGTAGAGAACAATATATGGTAAATATTATGCTATACAGAGAGCGTGAAATGAAAACAAAAATAAACACAATAATGACAGTACACATATACCTTTGCAGTGTAGTACGGTATGAATTAGTGCAAACAGAATGTCAGGGTGCAGA
>NW_015629628.1:0-188 GCF_001515625.1 Sinocyclocheilus rhinocerous
GCTGCCCTGTGGAGAAGGGCGGACCAACTGCTTGTTTGCTATGGTTTCCCTTAGAGAGGGCATCCAGCTACAAAACAGACCCTCAGTCGGTGGATAGTAGATGCCATTTCCATTGCTTATGAATCCTCTGATCTCCCTTCGCCTCTAGGGGTCAAGGCTCACTCTACCCCAAGTGTGGCGGCCGCCAA
>NW_015629628.1:811-936 GCF_001515625.1 Sinocyclocheilus rhinocerous
TCAACATCCACCTAGATAAACCTCAGGCTGCAGACTTCCACACTCTGCTTGCCTCTTTTCAGAATCAGAATCAGGATGAACTTTATTGCCAGGTATGTTTTCACATACAAGGAATTTGTTTTCAT
>NW_015629629.1:0-406 GCF_001515625.1 Sinocyclocheilus rhinocerous
ATGCTCACTGAATATAAACCTAACAGATCACTCAGATCATTAGGACAGAGTCAGTTAGAAATACGAAGGGTTCCAACAGAACAAGGGGAATTTGCTTTTAGCTATTTTGCCGCCCGCAGTTGGAATCAGCTTCCAGAAGGAATCAGATGTGCTAAAACATTAGTCACATTTAAATCTAGACTCAAAACTTATGTTTAGCTGTGCTTTTTATTGAATGAGCACTGTGCAATGTCCGAACTGATTGCACTGTATTTTATGTATGTATAATCATTTTCTATTTTTAACTGTCTTATCATACCACTCCTCTTTCTACCCCTCACTCCTGGTTTCACTTCCTGTTTGTGTTGTCACCTTCTGTTTGGATTCAATTAGGTCGGTCCCTCCCCACATACTTTGGTTTTATTTG
>NW_015629630.1:0-1081 GCF_001515625.1 Sinocyclocheilus rhinocerous
TATTTCAAACACTCGCTGCTGTCTGAAAGTGAGTTTTGAACTAAATGATTTTAAAAGTCTTAAATGCTGGTGCTATCTGTTAACTTTATGAAATGATCCGCGGCGCTGACGCTCTCCAGACGCGGAGAAACTCCGCCTTTGTTCATAACCACTCCTTTAGACCTAGCTGGCCCGCTTTGGCCCAAGGTTTTCGTCGGGCCAAAAAACCCGGGCCGTTGGCCCCGAGGAAGCACCGACGAGGCTTGATCAAGCCCCGGAAGTGACAGTGGAAACGCGACTGGCCCTGGCACGCACTAGCACACCCGCTTTTGGCCCGACAGTGGAAATGCGGCTATTGTTTTTTTATTCGAGTCAGACCTGTCTGTTACTGCCTGAAGCACAGGGCTCCACCCCAGAAGTTTGAAATGTGCCCGTCAAACACCGGCTCGCTCTTTTTCTCCATTGGCGCCTCCTTTATGTCTATTTTTTTGTACTTTTGGTGAAAAATAAATGTAGCGAAGTTGAATACTTTAGTTTTATTCTACTCAAGTAAAAGTACCACAATTTAATTATACTCAAGAAAGTAGAAAAAAATAAAAATGCACTCAAGTACTGTAAAGTATTTGTAATTAGTTACTTTCCACCTCTGAATAAATGAACACAATGTTGGCCAATCCACTGCAAAAACTATCATTGTGACAGTAAAAATATTGCCTTTTATCATTTTCCTAAAGACCCTGACAGGTAATTATTCACAAAAGTGTAAAAATATTGTGTGTTCTGTAGGGCTGCCACTAACGGCTATTTTTATTTCGATTAATCTATCGACTAATTTATCGATTAATCTAAACGATTAATTTCCACACAAAAAATCAACCATTTTACTTAAGAATATTTTATTAAACCAAATGAAATCCAAATTTCTATGAAATCCTTTTTTTAAAGCAAAAGTAAAGTGCACTGAAAAAAAAAAAATATATGTTTTTTTATAAAATCAATTAATTGGAAATGCTTTTGATTATTACAATTTAATGGAACCATTAAAATGGAATCCAGAAAAATAATGGAAAACAGAATTTGGTAAAGATAAAACTGTAAAACT
>NW_015629631.1:0-187 GCF_001515625.1 Sinocyclocheilus rhinocerous
CAAATTGAAAGGCATTTGTTTGTGGTTAGTAAGATACATGTATATAAATTTGTGCAGTAGGCTACATGGATAATTGTGCATGCATCTATTAATCATTTTGAGTCTAATATCATCCCATATATTTTAGCCCCAGAAAGCGATTTTTACCGGGGGTCCCCCTCGAAACGCGGATAGTTTGGGCTAGTTT
>NW_015629631.1:322-1020 GCF_001515625.1 Sinocyclocheilus rhinocerous
TACGGCGGTAAAGTTAGTTTGACGTTTGACATTCATTAGACATTCGTTTTTTTTTTTGCCAATTAAACTCTTTGCAGCTGTTATGTTTTGAGCCCAAACTAACTCAGATAGACATAAATATATGCCCTTTACGTTGCACAAGGCTTAAATGAAAAAATGTTAAATTATTTTTTTTGATATATCACGTCCCACAACCTCATCATCTGCAAAGAGAAACTGCATACATACACACAAACACACACACACACAGTCTAGCCTCTATTGGGGATGTTGGCACAGCCATTTTGCGTATAATAACCGGTAAATTATATTTATTTATACGGAGGGAAAACCATGCTCACTACTCGGTATGCTGATGAACCGGAACTGCCTTTATTTGCATATGTCCCTTTTTGGAAAACATGTCACATGACATGAGCAGTGTGAGGGCACACCCAATACAAACGTTAACACCCCCACTTGCTCTCATACTGTACAATACTGTATATCATTATAACAACATAACATATGGATACAGTCTTGCATCTCCCTTGTGTTGGATTTACATACCAAACATAAAACTTTTGAATTTTTCTAGTTTAAATTTTGTCACTGGTTTAGTCGTGATGCGTCTGAAATAAACAATTGAGTTTAGAGTTGTCCATTATAATATATTCAGCATAAAAGGGTTCTTCAGGATGCTGTGGTTCTAAATAGAA
>NW_015629632.1:0-135 GCF_001515625.1 Sinocyclocheilus rhinocerous
TGTTCAAATGCGGAGTTTTGCACATCGTGTGTGTGTGCGTGTGTGAGAGAGAGAGAGAGATCACAGTGGAGTCAGCTGCCTTAACCTTGGCTTGTGTACTGCACACATACCAGCTTCATCACTGTGTCTGTCACG
>NW_015629632.1:836-1259 GCF_001515625.1 Sinocyclocheilus rhinocerous
AAAACACATTTTAAACGAAAATGTTAGTTTTTCACTAACTACGCATAAACGTTGTTTTTGCAAACATGTGCATTCACGCTGCTCACATATTATTATAGCTCAGCTCGTGTTGAATACAGTACAATCAGACTTTAGTCATTAATATATTTTTTAAGATACAGAAAAGCACAAATGTCAAAACGTATCCAGTGATTATATATAACACGCTGTATAATATAAACATTTAATAGTTTTAGGTCGCAATAAATATGAAAAATGATACCTTACATTTTTTAGAGTGCTAAGATGTCCAAATATGAATGAGTGATTTACAAAAATACTTTGTTTCATTTGAACCGTAAACAAAATCTCAAAGTTCCTCTAGGGGTATTCTCCTCAGTGAAACTGATGGACTGCTTCAGCCCCTCACAGTGAGGGAGGAGT
>NW_015629633.1:0-950 GCF_001515625.1 Sinocyclocheilus rhinocerous
ACCAGCTTTTCGCTTCGGAGCCGAGCGACAACATCATTCTGCTCCAACCAGTGTCTTCAGTGAACTACGAGTTCAACGCGCTCTTGGAAGCTTTCTGTGTTGGCGGATGGCGCTTCTGCGGTGGTCGTTCCTGTGTTGAGTGGGTTGCGCACTTCAGGCTGCACTACCCCCTGTCGTGCTGCACGTGGCCACACTTCAGGCTGCACTACCCCCTGTCGTGCTGCAAGTGGCCATCTCTCCTGTGCGCCTCAGCGCATAAAAGAGCATTTCCCTGAAAGAGCCAATTTCTCTAAAATAGCTCACACAGGTGCATCTTTGTAAAGACGACGGATCGTCTTTTTAAAGATGCCCTCTTCAAAGAGCGTACCAGTGGTATCCTGTGGTGCTCCTCCCAACGACCGGATGTCGATCACTGCATCGGAGGGAGAACTCTCTGGAGAGGAATATAAAATACTTATATATAGACTAAAGTATTATAATGGGAATATATCATCTTGGAGAGAGAGTTTTATGCTGACTGTCATAACTGATCGTGACGTGTTGTTTGAATACTGAGCGGAGAATGACTGACAGCTGCAGCAGAAGGAAGATGAGTTTCTGTAAACCTCAATTTTGTCCCTCACATTAAGATATGGAATGGCTTCAGATGATATAGCAGGGCTCCAGATTGTGACCATTTTTTCTGCCTGTGCGACAATTTTTTGTGCGGTCGCACTGGCGCGACCACCGCGCTGGTCAACTCATAAGCGCTACAATTTCTGTTGCATATGAGAAACGGCAAACGAAACTGAAAGCATAACGAAACAGAGCTTAGAGAGTATACTCGCCACGTCAGCACGAGCGCGAAGGTGCGCGCAGCAAAAATGACGCGCATATTGAGGAAACGATGGATGGTTTTGTGTGCTCAGCAAAAATGATGTGCATATTGAGGAAACGATGGATGGTTTTCA
>NW_015629634.1:0-728 GCF_001515625.1 Sinocyclocheilus rhinocerous
TTATCTTATCTTATTTGCAAAAGATTGAAAATAATTTCGGTTTATGTTTATTTATTTTTAGTGTTTTTGTTTGTTTTAGTATCAATATCTGGCAACACTGCATCGCCGGCACTTAAACTGAAAGCAATCAAAAAAGCCCATGTACAGGTTTTTGCTGACAGGATACGACGTTCGGTAAGGGAAACTCAAAAATTATCATGATATTATCTGTCATAAACGTTATCAACGCTGTCAAAAACAGTAGCATTTAACACTAGTACACACAGATCTGTAGAACAAGTAGGTTACAGAATGAAATACGTTAAAACTAGCCATGAAGATGTCTATGCTATGTGATTCAGTATAGTTAAATTTTCACAAGTCATGCTATACACTTTAATAAGAGCACTAGACAAA
Organism: Sinocyclocheilus rhinocerous; assembly: GCF_001515625.1. Taxonomy (NCBI): domain Eukaryota; kingdom Metazoa; phylum Chordata; class Actinopteri; order Cypriniformes; family Cyprinidae; genus Sinocyclocheilus; species Sinocyclocheilus rhinocerous. Next base: position 397 of record NW_015629634.1, read on the forward strand.
GTTATTGTAGTTATGTATTGCTGCAATAAACAACTGATAAAATGATCTACCCTTAAATATAGTAAAGTATTAACAAATTTTGATGCAATAAATAGGGTATGATTTAAAAATAATCATCCCTCCAAAACAGAGAAAACATCTTTCACAAACATCTACATGTCTGTCTCCTTTAAAGTGTTTATAGTGTATATAATGAGTTGTATTTGTAGGGGTTATTATGACACAATTCTTTAACACCAACCCCCATCATCATACCCTGTTCCCATAATTCTGAGGATTATTTGTATTTATAAGCAGAAGAGAACTTAATTTCTGCAAAATTCCTAACGTGC
>NW_015629635.1:0-2420 GCF_001515625.1 Sinocyclocheilus rhinocerous
AAATTGTATAAACTCTATTAAAGTCTGGATGGCAAATAATTACTTGGTTAAATCCTGAAAAAACAGAAGTACTTATCTCAGCTCATGTTGGTGTTCTCCCAAAAGTGATGGAAAGTCTTGGTTCTTTATCACATTCTGTTAAATCTACCCTTCGTAATTTAGGTGTTCATATGGGACAAGCCTTCAGTCTTGCTCAATGTTCATATGGGACAAGCCTTCAGTCTTGATCAACATGTGAATTATTTGGTTTGTAACTGCTTTTATCAGTTGAGAAACATTGCAAAATTGAGGCCAGTTGTGTCCACAGCGGAGATGGAAATGATTATACATGCATTTATTTCCTCCCGCCTTCATTATTGCAACTCTCTTTTTACTCGTCTTAGTAATTCATCCCTCAAACGTTTACAAGTGGTTCAAAATGCTGCTGCTAAGCTTTTAACCAAGTCATCAAACAGATCTCAAGAACAAGTGTCACAAAGTGCTTTACAATAGAAATATAAAATTAAGAATAAAAATAGACATGACAAAATTACAAATGTCCACCTCTTTTTAAAAAAAAAAAGAGGAGACTGTGCCTTTGAAGTAGTTGCTCCCAAGTTGTGGAATGCTGTTCCTTTGGAACTGAGATCTGTGGACTCGGTGGAATTTTTTTTTTTTTATTCTTCATTTTATATTTCTGTTGTACAGCACTTTGTGACACTTGTTCTTCAAAGGTACTATAGAAATAAATATTACTTTGTTCTATTGTGAACAAAATATTGGGTCATGTGATTTGAAAGTGTTTTAGTTTTCGTTTTATTCAAATTTAAAAAACGTCACAACATTTCCGGAATTTGGGTTGTGTGAACTTGGGTACATTTTGTTCAAAAGTTTGTTAGATAACTGTGTAGCTGATCAATATATTTAATAGTTCTCCCTATAGAAACATGGGATTTGTGCCTATACTATTTTAAAAAATAATAATTTCAAGATCAATGTACGTCATTCATGGAAAGTTTCAGGGACGTATAACTTATAAAAATGCATCAAAATGATCAACATTTTGAATAGCAATTGTCTACTTTCGCTGTTATATAAGGGTTCATTTAAAAATGCATCAAAATCATCAACATTTTGAATAGCAATTGTCTACTTTCGCTGTTATATAAGGGTTCACTTTTATGTCTTTTCACATTTCTCTGTTTTTTTTATGATTTACTGATAAGAAAACAAGGAGAATGAAGAACTACATGAAGTTGAGGAGAAAAATATTGTCAAACCTTGAGAAAAACCTTTGAGTCGCTCTCAAACCAAACAAAAAAGATTTAAAGAAAAGAAGAGCCAAGAACTCTTTAACCTGCACTCAGTGCAGAAAGTTTTTCACAAACAAAAAAAAACCTTGATGTTCACATGAGAGTTCATACTGGTGAGAAACCGTTCACTTGGGATCAGTGCGGGAAACGTTTTGCACAATTAGCAACCCATAAGATACACATGAACATCCACACGAGAGATAAACTATACGCATGTGATCAGTGCGGGAAAACATTTTTAAGGGCTTCAGACCTGAAGAAACACCTGAGCGTTCATACTGAAGAGAAACCTTTCACTTGTGATCATTGTGGAAAGAGCTTAACTCACTCATCAAACCTTAAGGAACACGTGAACATTCACACGAGAGATAAACTATACGCATGTGATCAGTGCGGGAAAACATTTTTGTGGGCTTCATACCTGAAGAAACACCTGAGAGTTCATACAAAGGAGAAGCCACATTCATGTCATTTGTGTGGAAAAAGATTTTCATGTCTACAATATTTGAAAGTACATCAGAAAATACATGCTGCTGTGAGAGAGTACATGTGCTTTGAGTGTGAAAAGACTTTTACTACAGCAAACTGTTTAAAACAGCACCAGAGGATTCACACTGGAGAGAAACCTTACAAGTGTTCACACTGTGACAAGAGATTCATTCAGTCAGGAATCCTGAAAACACATGAGAGGATCCACACTGGAGAGAAACCGTTCACTTGTGATCAGTGCGGTAAGAGTTTTGCACTAAAAAAATACCTTATGACACATATGAGAGTTAATACTGGAGAGAAACCTTTCACTTGTGATCATTGTGAAAAGAGCTTTACTCACTCATCAAACCTTAAGGAACACGTGAACATTCACACTAGAGAGAAACTGTACACATGTGATCAATGTGACAAAACATTTTTGTGGGCTTCATACCTGAAGAAACACCTGAGAGCTCATACAAAGGAGAAGCCACATTCATGTCATTTGTGTGGAAAGAGTTTTTCACGTTTACAAATTTTGAAGGAGCATCAGAAAATACATACTGGTGTGAGAGAGTACATGTGCTTTGAGTGTGAAAACACTTTTACTACAGCGCAGTGTTTAAAACTGCATGAGAGGATCCACACTGGAGAGAA
>NW_015629635.1:2609-4394 GCF_001515625.1 Sinocyclocheilus rhinocerous
TTCATCTTCAAAACCAGCAGATTCAACTGTGAGATTCAGATCAACTCAAAGATGGAGTTCCTCCCCAAAGAACAATGTCAGAAAGTTATATTCTTGCATATTATTTTGCTTCATGATATAAATGATATCATTGTGCTTTCTTATGAGTTTCATATTATGTTCAATTGTCTTATAATGCATATGTATCACTTGTAGTTTGCTTACTCTTTCAAGAAGGTAAGTAGAAGTTTTTAGAAACTGTTCTTGTTCAGGAAGCTGAAGAAGAGACTAACACTTTTAAGAGAGACCAAGATTTAATTACAGTTTTGTTCTTCATTGTTGTTCTTAAAACAAATTGTTATTCTTACACTTATGTATTTAGGAAACACAGAGGCAGGACATACTGTCATGTAGATTTGTAACTTGATTCTTCTGTGCTTCTCTTGTAAGTAGGGGATGGTACCTGAAACCGGTATTAAACGAGCTCTGGGGCTAAATTATGAAAGACTAGTATTCATAAGCTCTGATATTATCGGTTCTACTTTCGGTACTGGACAAATTAAGAAAATACTCTTAGTACTTATTATTGCTACATAAACATTATCAAGATCATTGTATCTTGCCAATAATTTTCATTATTCTTGCACGTCTGTGCTATTATTAATCTAATAAAATTTTCAATTTTGAGTTTGGCTTCCAATGATTATAAAGACAATATGTTTGAGGTAAAGCAATCTGATGTGTTGGTATATTGGATCCGTGCATTAGTTCTTAAAATTACATAAACCTGTAGTTTATTACTGTTATTAAATATAACAGTAATAAACTACAGGTTTATGTCATTTTTGTTCAAACATTTGCTATAGTCTTTGCTATAGATTTTTACATTTCAGAATATGAGGCCTTTTTTTTTTTTTCTGTAGAAAAAAAAAAGAATCCCAGACTTATGAGCAGTATCGTGAGAATAGTAATACCGTTAAAACCTTAATGATACCCATCCCTTCTTGTCAGTAGAAAAGAGAGATCCATCTCATTAGTTTTCACTTTTACTTTCTGTAATTATTGATCACTTTTGCTGTGAGTAATTATTGATTAAATGTTAACTTTTTATTAATACATTATCTTTACTTTTTATATTTTATCAATAACTTTTATTGTCTGCTATAATTATATTTGCATTAGGAAAATATTTGCTTTTGGGGCTTTCTGTTTTAAATTTCTCAAAGCCATTGAATTTAATTGGATTGAACTGAAAGCCTTTATTGTCATTGTATTTTTCTGCAATAAAATTAGTAGCACTGTTCCTGACTGGTGTTAGAAAACAAACATATAACCACAGACAATACATGAGACTATTGACTGTACAGTAGAATTATAAAAGTATATGGGTCATTCTATAATTGGCAGTATATTTGGAATTTGACAATGTGAAGAAAAAAAGTTTTCCTTTTTTTCCCAAAAACGCAAACATGACCTTAAAAAAAAACACTTAAAATCAAGTACTTATTCTATTAGCCAAGCTTAGGGTTACCTGGTTTCGAGATTTATTTATTTTTTATTCAAAGAGCAGATGTTAGATATAGACCTGCCAACCTGTACACATTTTGACCTTAAAGGGATCATATGACGTTGCTAAAAAGAACATTATTTTGTGTATTTGGTGTAATGCAATGTGTTTATGCGGTTTAAGGTTCAAAAAACACATTATTTTCCACATACTGTACATTATTGTTTCTCCTCTATGCCCCGCCTTTCTGAAACGCTCATGGTCTGAAAAGCGAGGTGTGCTCTGATTGGACAGCTATC
>NW_015629635.1:4479-6489 GCF_001515625.1 Sinocyclocheilus rhinocerous
AGCGTGTGACGGAAATGTTACACCCCTTAACATACACAGCAAAAAGTCCAGTGTTAAATTAACTCACAGAGTTGATTTCAACACCTTTTCAGAGTTTATATAGCTCCACACTCTCCCGAGTTACATTAACACTTTCAAAATAGTTAAATATGTAACACTATGCCAGAGTTCCTAATTTGACTCTGAAAAAAGTGTTAAAATAACACAAAAATGGATACAGAAAAACAACACTGTTCAGAGTTGCATGTTTTAGGTGGTTACAATTAGTTTAAATCTGTACAGTCTCAAAAGATCTACAAAATAATGTTAAATAAACTACAGCACACAAAATAAGTTCCATTAACTTGTTTATTTTTAATTCTCACTTGTAGTGCAATTTGAAGTCGAATTAAAACATTACAAAAGAAGGTATGATATACAAACTTTCATCTGCAACACTGTATGAACTTTGAATATCAAATGGCTTATAAAATTTAATCTCTGACATTTTTATAATACACCTTTCCTCACTTCGTAGTACTCTGAATGCATGAAGATGCTCATCAAACTTATCTGTGAATAGTTTGTTTGCCAACAGATAAATGTGATTGTCAACCAAAAGTACATCACTTATTTGACAGAAAACTGGCATTTCATTTTCTATTGCAGTGCACACCACAAGTCCAGCTCTATATTCTACACCATCAACTTTAACCCAACTGGTTGAGAAAACATCTTTTGATAGGAACATTTCAAGCATTTGATTGCTGACCACATTCTCATCCCCTATGAAAATTATTTAATTGGCCCAAACTCATTATGTTTGAGGGTGAAGGTTTCCCAATGGTAAGCAATGGCCATCTGATGCTTTTTAGCTAATGGTTTTATGTTTTTGAAATAAAAAAAATAAAAAATCTTTGAACATCTTATGTTTGGCTTCGAACCTCATTGACCACATATATAATAAGGGGCCAATTTTCCTTATAGAAGAGGGGTAATGTATCATGTAATGATGTTTGGGAATCAAATTTTTATGTGGATACAAGTACTTAATTTGTGGTGGTCAGCAATCAAGTGCTTCAAATACAGGGTAAAGCCTGAAGTGAGACAAGGTGAAAACACAATGTTCATTATTTGAAGTAACAAAAGCAACAAACTCCAGTGTTTGTGTCCTTGAGGAACAATGTCTCCTAACAAAAGTGGGAGATTTTTCACAAGACATAGTGCTGGTAATACCATTGGTTTAAATTCCATTCAGACATTATCCAAAATAACCTTTGTGGGATGATTTTTACGTTCTAAATATCCATAATCAAAAGAATAAATCCTTGAAAGTAAATCCTCTTCAGATATAAATTTTGTGTGTGAGATGTCCAAAAAGCAATTTGATTTCATATTGAGCCACGCTCTTAAGAAGGTCATGCATTATATCGAATGAGTAGTTATTGCTAACATGAAAGTACTTCAGTGTATTAATTGTGGAATTTTTTTTTCAAACCATACAGTGACCTCAATTGTGGGTTTTCCTAATCTAACACATAAACACACGCACTCACACATTCACACAAGGTGCAGTGGGAAAAAAAAAAGAAACTGACGTAGAAGAAAGAAACAAAAGCTGATGAGACTAGGCGGCTTATCTTCTCATGGTGGTTGAGTAGCAGCGGGCGTGCAAGCCAAAGCACACTGGAAGAGCGCTCGAAGAACACAAAAAGCAGTGGGAAAAAGCCCAAAAAGGCTACATTTGTTGGTGTTGTGAGTTTTTAAACTCATCTGTTGGACACATGTCAAATAGTGTCTTGACCAAATAGACATTGTCTTATTTCGGGGGGTTGCTATGTTTCACCTCCCAATACACAAATCAACGTGTGTCATGTCACATAGTCTTATACTATGTGAGAGTATAATTTAGACATGATTTCTATAACAAGAATATGATACGTTTTACAAATAATTGACTGATATCATCATCTCGGGACAGAATTTTCAAACACAAACATACCAAACATGAATAGAAACCTATGAACTGTT
>NW_015629636.1:0-328 GCF_001515625.1 Sinocyclocheilus rhinocerous
ATTATTATTAGTTATTCGGCGGAATATTAGCGAAAGTGGTTTTCTCCGTCATCTCATACATGACGTAAGTGTGCTCCGGCCCGGAATGTTTAGTGCAAGTGTGAGTGCAGGCCAGCGGGGGAGTGGGGAGGAGGGATAATCGCACTCGGTTCAAGGCAAGCAGCGCAAAGTGTGAGTACACCCTAAACACCGTCGAGCCGCTCTTGACAGTCGCAGTAGCACGGTCTCCTGTTGTTTCCACCAGCGCATTTTTTTTTCATCACTAATTGACGGATGTCTAAAATATAAAAATAAGGAGAAGCCTAAAACATGCCTGAGGCCCTGCCCG
>NW_015629636.1:433-536 GCF_001515625.1 Sinocyclocheilus rhinocerous
CTACGTACTATTACTTATGACTAATTTACATAAGTAACTTGAAGTAATCCAAAAGTACTCAGATTACATTACTTTTATATTGTGGTAGCCTACTTGGATTACG
>NW_015629637.1:0-1507 GCF_001515625.1 Sinocyclocheilus rhinocerous
TTCCACCTCAGACTACCAAATAATTTCACTAAACATTATGAAAAACTTATGCTTTTTTAATATAAAAAACCTACAGGGAACAAACACCTGCATCACTTGAAACATTGAAAAAATAGCATAGAGAGAATAACTGTTATTATTATTCTCTCTCTGTTATTTATTTATTTTTGTGGGTTTCATGCTGTCCGCCAAGGCATAGGACACACACACAGGCTTTCCTCCTCACCAACGACATTAAACACCGTGTCTACACCGGACGCGAGCGGCAAAATACAGTAGAACCATTATAATCAGTGACGCTGTGTACACTGGATGCGACGCGACAAGACAAAACCCGACATTAAACTGATGCCTTGTTCTGTTTATGACGTACTGACACAAAGTTCAAATGATTTGCAACGGTCTCTTTGTCGCGTCAGTGTAGAGCTGTTGCGGCGTGACAACTATAGCGTCCAGTATAGACACGGTGAGTGAAGCCGAGAGCAAGATATGCCTCGTCATATTTTATGCATTTAGCTTTTAAATGACCAGCACCTGCCTGGGTCTGTGCGCCTTCAACTATGGCTTTTCTCTTCGCTTTCACAAACCGATCCATCTCCCATTCTGTTACGTCCTTTGGCTGTTTACTTATTTCTTTTCTTTTTCTGCTGATGGCCCGCGCTCGACTTGAAGCAGCGCTGCTTAGACCGATGGGTGTGTCATCAAAGTACTGCCAGAGCTATAAGAGAGCGCGGTCAAACACACTTCGCGTGTCACGTGACCGAGTGTAATCGCAGCCTCTGCGATTGAAAAATCGCGTTTTCTGCGTTTTCTCTATTATCGCAAATGCAATTAATCGATCAGCCCTACTATGAATCAATTAAAAACTAATCAAAACTAACCAGAAATACTGCTATTCGTGATAATACAGACAAATGAAGATAAAATAAAGTATATTAGCATAAAGAATAAGAAATCATTGAATATACATTACAAAACGTCTTTAAATGCACTACCATTCAAAAGTTTGGGTGTAAGTTTTTATAAAATGTTTTTGAAATATAGTCTCTTGTGCTCAAAAAGGCTGCATTTATTTGATTAAAAAATATATACTGTGAAATATGACAAGTCTTGTATACATTTTTATTAGTGGTGTAACGATTCATCGATATGGATCATGGATCGATGCCACACGTAAAATATCGATATCTGTAGTATAAATAGGCACCTTTATTTTGGCACTGTCCACCTTTTCACATAATGTCCGTCTATGCATTACCGCCAACGCGTGCATTCTCGTTCAAACTCACGTATCAGGACTCGATATAAGGACTGCCCGAAGGCACAAGGTGAGCATAAAAGACGCTCGGGATTGTTGGCGGAACAGTCGAGCGCGGTGTGAGATGTTTTCTGTGCGCACACATCTGAAGCGCACGCACACAGACAGCCACGTCTACACCGCGCGAATACTAAATTGAGCTCTCTTCCGCTTTTTTGTGCATGGATGAATAAATACAGACAAAATTAC
>NW_015629637.1:9170-13940 GCF_001515625.1 Sinocyclocheilus rhinocerous
GATGCACCTGTATATATATATATATATATATATATATAACATTTAATTAAAAAAATGCTGGTAAAACACATAACCAGAATCAATCAAGCAATCTCTTACGCTGTGTTCTGTCTTTTGACATATGAGTTTGACTCAACTATTTTGAAAACTGATGTTAGATCAATCAAAATACTGTCAAAAGCCCCTTTCTCTGTTCCAGTGTTGCTGTATTTCATGCATTTGTCTTTTGTGGGTAAGTGTAGGTTTATAGTATTGACAGTTGCATTGGTTATTATCACTGGCTATCAGTATCTGCCGATAAATCCGTGCATCTATAGTAAAAGTCATGCTTCCCAATCCTTCCCATCCTGTCATATATTTATCTTTTTCCATGTGTTTTACTCTCTTTAAACAATGCATGTGGTTTCTGTTATTTGGGTTGTTTGGAGCACATCACCACATTCAATATAGTACAGCGCTGGAGAAATTACAGCGACATCTTGTTTCACTTTGCATTGTGTGACGGGTGGGGGCGGGGCTGAGAGCCGTGGGAACGGAGCGGACTTTCTCCTCTTTCACTGTCGTAGCTCCTCCATTTATCCTTCCGGAGCTCCTCCGTGGGACTCGAGACCGGTGAGTGGTGCAGGTGTCACTCATTATCAATTACTCCACCGGCCTCGCTCCATTCCCACGGCTCTCGGCCCCGCCCCCACTCGTCACACATTGATTTCGGTGGTCCAGTGAAATGCAGGTTTGCTACCATTTTTATGAGGTTATACAGAACCCATATTATAATGTGGTTTGTTTTTGAGGAGCATGAATAGTTTGGTCTTTGAAACAAATGTGCACCTTTTCCTAATTAAGTTTTAGTTTCAGTTGGAGATTTATTCAGTGTAGATGTTGGGAAGATTACATTGCTAGGAATTGCTTTTCAAGCACTGTATATATACTGTGAGAATTTAACCACAAGGTGATGGTCTGGTAACCTACTGTACAAGACTTGTTTGCATTTTAGACAGTTCTACTTCCCCACTGTAAATCATGCAGTGGTGTGTGTACAATGGGGACCGTTTGTTTGCACAATTGTTACTGAAGCTGTGTAAAATTTCCTCTATAAAGGTGCACTGCTTGTCCCTGTGTACGTTAGATGTAATGAATCTATCTATCTATCTATCTATCTATAAATAATAAATGAAATATGTAATATATTAATATTTATAAAGACATTGAACATTTAAGTTTCTAACATTTTTATATATTTATAAAAACATATGAACATTTACAGAAATTATATATTCATAAATATTAAGAATACATTACCCACCTGTTTTCCTCATGTCTTCTGAGATTTTATTTTATATTTGCATGGTGACATTATTTATGAAAATTTAGGCAAGTTGGTTTATTATAGATTTCTACTAAATATATATATATATATATATATATATATATATATCAAACTTCAGAGTTTATGACATTGTATAAACATGTACATTAATAATATATTCAATATAATCAATAAGATAATAATAAGATATAAATATAATAAGAATAAGAATATTAATAATATAATATTAACATTAATAATAATAATAATATTAAAATATATATTACCCACCTGTTACCCATATGTCTTCTGATATTTAAAAAAAATATTTTTTTCATACATATATAGAGAGAGAGAAATGTGTTGACATTTTATACATTTAGAATAAATTAATTTATAATTTGAAGAATTTGTGTATTTTTATAAATTTTTTATAAATATATAAAATGTTATAAACTCAAAAGTTAAATTTATATTTATATATTGCTTTTTTAATATATATTTATAAGAAAATATTGCTTATTTTTTTATAATGTCACAAAAGCAAATGCTCTGAAAAATAGGGCTTATTTTCTTTATGCAAAAATATTTCTTCTTTCAGTGTGATTTTGAGGTGAATACAGTTTTTTTTTACTCATATTGATAGTGATTTGTTGTACTTTGTTGTTTGTTTTCTTTTGAATTACTGGCTAAAAGTCGCAGAGCTTTGGATGGTGGTTTATTCTTACCCGGTAAGATTAATAGTTGTGGTTGCTATGGAATGATGGCAAAACTCTCTCAGAGCGAAAGAAAGAGAGTCGACCGGCGTCTCCCTCAGTGGGCAGCAACTTATTTGCACATTTGACGCAAAGACCCTTTACGGCCCTAGATTAAAGACAAACACACTCCTGTGGAGCTGGTGGCCTCTCAGTTGGCTGAAGGTTGCTTGTTGAAAAGGCTGCTGGCCAAACTTATTCCACCTTTTATTTTCACCTTATTTTATTTATTTATTTTTTGCTTTCACGACATTGCCAAATAACATCAAAGTGAGCTCTGCTTCAGTGGAGAGCTGATATCGTGAAATGCCCATGCAGGTGATGCCGAAAACAGCAATATATTGCGAGGCGAGGCTGGGATAAGAGGGCAAGATGTTTTCCGAGCACCTCAACTAGTGAAAGCGAAATTGCACTGTTGAGTGAGCAAAATACCTGGAAGCCAGTTGTTGAAAGAGTATTCGAGTAGGCATACTTCTTAAAGTTGAGGGGGAAAACGAGCAGAATTTGTGCAGAGGCCTTTGGCTTGTTCAGTTTGATTCAAAGCAAATCACTTTTAAAGTGTGTGAATCATCATTTTTGGGGTGTTATGACATTTTTCTACCTGAGTTACTGCAAATTTATTGAGGTTTTGTGGTTTACTAGACTGACCTTTTCAGCTGTGAAATAGTCCTTTTCCCTTGCTACTAATATCTATTTTTTTTCTTCCTAGAAAGCAAAAACATTGTAGGAATAGTTTACCCAAAATGATCAACCATTACATCACTTGCTCACCAGTGGATCCTCTGCAGTGAATGGGTGCCGTCAGAATGAGAGTCCGAGCAGCTGAAGATGTTTTTAATCTTTTTGACTTCAAACCTTTCCTTCTGGCCAAAATACCAGTCCATAGTTCATAATAATGCTAAATAATAACGGAAATAGCTCATATGGACAGTTTTCACATCACACCGGAGAGGACGAGTTGAAAGGAAGGACTAATGTGCCCATTTGTTACACACAAGTCCTTCAATTATGCATTTTTATTTGATACAGATGGCGACAACTATCCAAAAGACAGTTTTATTGTTCATGTTGCTCTCTTGGATCAAGGCTAAATAGATCTTGCAACTGTGCTTAAGTAGTGCTGTAAGGCATCACTAACTATTTTTTATCTGTACTTAGGAGTCATAAATCCAATTTTTAAGCAATTTTACAAGTATTGAACCACATGCTTGAATGGTACCTCAAAATCTTTAATAATTTATATGTATACATTATTATAATGTCCATATTCATACAATTTATTTATTTTTGTATATGTGATTGTTTTGTTTAAAATAATGTAAAGGTTAAAATTCTGCAAATGTAACTAACAATTAAAAATGTTAAAACTCTGTTTCATTTTATTTTATTTTTTTATATAATATATTTATTTAGTTATTTACTTAGTTATACAAACCATTTAAGTATGATTAATTCAGATTTATCTCACCTTAATTTAAATTCAGGTTTTGAGGTGATTTTAAACAAAACTGCTCGGAAAGAACTTGACATCAAACCAATAGGTAGAAAAAAACTTTCTTTTTAAATTGTGCATCTGTGGGGCTTGGACAACAGGATGAAGGATGCAAAGCCTGTCAATTTATTCAGCTGTCACAGGCCGCTTTGAGCCCATAAAACACATTATATGCATGACTTGTATTTCCCAATGTCTCCTGGTTAACTTGCATTGCGGTCCCTTATTTCCTCTTTGTGATTCAGGAAGTCATCTTGGCAGGATCGAACGTCCCTCCGTGCCTTCCATGCTTATGCGGCCATAAGCATTTTCAGTGTGGAAAGTGGGACTTTTTGACTGATTGTTCACAATAGCAGGAAGATACAATGCCATGTGGGTGGTAGCGTACGCTGTGATGGGCTGAATTTAGAACGTTTATGTCACAGATTGACATTCCCTGGAGGATGTGGTCAGAATCCCTTTATCTGATTTAGAGTAACAAGTCATTTGACATGTTTGATTGGACGACCTTGCTATGTTGCATCTTGTTATTCTCAGAAATAATAAACTGGGATACATTACCTGTCAAAAGTTTGGAATAATTAAGATTTTTTAAATGGTTTTGAAATATTACTCTCACCAAGTCTGTATTTATTTGATTAAAAATACAGCAAAAACAGTAATACTGTGAAACGTTATTACAATTTAAAATAACAGTTTTCGATTTGACTATATATTAAAATTTTTATTAAAATTTATGCCTGTGATTTACAGCTGAATTTTCAGCAGCCATTAAGTCAGTCTTCAGTATCACATGATCCTTCAGAAGTCTGAAGTCTAAAAATGATCAGTGGTGAATGTTTTTGCTACCTAATATTTTTGTGGAAACTGTGATACACCAAACATTTGAATTGCAATGCAAGTAAGATTAAAGGGGTCATATGATGTTGCTAAAAAGAACATTATGTTGTGTATTTGGTGTAATGCAATGTGTTTATGCGGTTTAAGGTTCAAAAAACACATTATTTTCCACATACTGTACATTATTGTTTCTCCTCTATGCCCTGCCTTTCTGAAACTAATTTTTTTTTTTTACAAATTTTAACACGATTTTTACAAAGCTCATCAGTCTGAAAAGCGAGGTGGTGCTCTGATTGGCCAGCTATCCAGTGCATTGTGATTGGCCGAATACCTCAAGCATCTGACGGAAATGTTACGCCCCTTACCACATTGTGATG
>NW_015629637.1:13950-16684 GCF_001515625.1 Sinocyclocheilus rhinocerous
CATGGCGGCGGCAGCAACAACAATACTACAGCGAGAATAAAAGTCACGCCTTCTTTCTTTGTGTGAACATTTGGGCGGTGTTATGCAAATCTTCCCACTCAGTGACGTAGACGTGGGGGCGTGTTTAAACGAGGCGTTTTAGGAGGGAGTGGACAAGTATTAACTTTTATAAAGAATATCTCTTTGGGTTTGAGACTTTAGTCTTTGTAACTTTAGGGATCTTGTCTATGCACGAACAGCTTGTAACACTCCAAAGAGAAAGGAAAATTTGAAATTGCATCATATGACCCCTTTAAAAAAAGAAAGAAAAAAGAAAAACGTTTATTTAGAAAGGACGCACGCATTAAGTCGATCAAAGGTGACAGTACTACACATACAGTACTGTTCAACAGACTTTTGTGACAAAATATTTAATTTTCAATTTAATGCTGCTCTTTTGAACATTCTATTTATCAAAAAATCCTGAAAAATCAGTTTCCAAATAACAAACAAACAAACAAACAAACAAAAAAACAATAATAAAGCAGCAATAATAAATGAGCAGCAAATCAGCATATTAAAATGATTTTTGAAGGATCATGTGACTTAAGACTGGAGTAATGACAGCTGATAATTCAGCTTTGCGTCACAGGGATACATTACATTTTAAAATATATTCATATATATATATATATATATATATATATGTGTGTGTGTGTGTGTATTATAAAATAAATTATATAATATACTTTAATCAAATAAATGCAGCCTTGATGAGCATAAGAGACTTCTTTCAAAAGCATTATCAAATCTTAATTATTCCAAATATTGTTAGTGTATACAAATAGATTTTTACATTTTTCTGAAAAAAACAGTTTTGCTTGTTCATGCAATATTCACTGCCACAGTGCTAGGATGTTTCCAGGGTATTGCTGTTGATTTCCAGGTGATCTCTAGAATATTTTGGTCTCTAAATATGGCTTTTTTTGCCTGTTTAATCACCTTGTAGTTGATAATCGCATTCAAGTTTTCAGAAACAAATCATATAATTTGAGGTCTCATTCATATGGCACTAGGCATGGGCCGGTATGAGATTCTGCCGGTATGATAACCTTAGCTAAAAATATCACGGTTTCACGGTATTGCGATTACAGCTCTAAAATATGTTATTTTTAAATGTCTGGGTAAAAAAACAACTTTTTTTCCACTGAACACATTTTATTTTTAAGAAACATATAGAACATTTTGGAACAGTAAACATGTCAGGCTAAATAATTAGAATAAATAATTACATTCTTCTTAATTAAATGCAGTCACTTAAGTGAGCCTAAACCTGCAGCTCAACAATAATCAGAACATAAATAAATTATTTTCTGTAAAAAACAAGAATGCATTAAAGGGATCAAAAAGAATAGCAAAGACAGTAAACGTTACAAAAGATTTCCATTTTAAATCAATGCTGTCCTTTTGAACTTTCTATTCATCAACAAATCTATTAAAATGTACCAGTTTCCACAAAGCCATTATTAATAATTGATCACCTGTAATAACTGATAATAAATGAGCAGCAAATCAGCATATTAAAATGATTTTTGAAGGATCATGTGACTTAAGACTGGAGTAATGACAGCTGATAATTCAGCTTTGCGTCACAGGGATACATTACATTTTAAAATATATTCATATATATATATATATATATATATATATGTGTGTGTGTGTGTGTGTATTATAAAATAAATTATATAATATACTTTAATCAAATAAATGCAGCCTTGATGAGCATAAGAGACTTCTTTCAAAAGCATTATCAAATCTTAATTATTCCAAATATTGTTAGTGTATACAAATAGATTTTTACATTTTTCTGAAAAAAACAGTTTTGCTTGTTCATGCAATATTCACTGCCACAGTGCTAGGATGTTTCCAGGGTATTGCTGTTGATTTCCAGGTGATCTCTAGAATATTTTGGTCTCTAAATATGGCTTTTTTTGCCTGTTTAATCACCTTGTAGTTGATAATCGCATTCAAGTTTTCAGAAACAAATCATATAATTTGAGGTCTCATTCATATGGCACTAGGCATGGGCCGGTATGAGATTCTGCCGGTATGATAACCTTAGCTAAAAATATCACGGTTTCACGGTATTGCGATTACAGCTCTAAAATATGTTATTTTTAAATGTCTGGGTAAAAAAACAACTTTTTTTCCCACTGAATACATTTTATTTTTAAGAAACATATAGAACATTTTGGGACAGTAAACATGTCAGGCTAAATAATTAGAATAAATAATTAAATTCTTCTTAATTAAATGCAGTCACTTAAGTGAGCCTAAACCTGCAGCTCAATAATCAAAAATATAATCAAAACATAATTTCTGTAAAAAATAAAATAAAACAATTAATAAAAAATGCATGCATAAACCTGCAGCTCAACAAGGTTTTTGGAGACATGCTCGCTTTCTACACATTCATCTTTCAGTCCAAGTTATGACGCAGGAATGTTCACCTTTCCCGGATTAAGTTTGGATCTATGGTTTGGAGCGGTGAGGTACGAGGATGTGTGCACATACACACATAAGGAAAGAGAGAGCGCGAGTGTCACACACACACACACACACGCGGTCTCTCCGTACAACACTCAAACAGTGGCAAAGTTGATTTATTTATTTTTTTTAAATGCATGATTTTGAACATATGTAAACAGTGGCAGGAGGCTTAAAAGTATAGACATGATACCAGCTAAATTTAATT
>NW_015629637.1:16826-18912 GCF_001515625.1 Sinocyclocheilus rhinocerous
AGATATATAGTTTATGTTCGACTTGGAAGTATTTATTTAGCGATCGGCGCTAAAACGTCATCTGTACGGAACATCATTGTGTACGGAACATGGTTAGTC
This sequence comes from Sinocyclocheilus rhinocerous, assembly GCF_001515625.1. Taxonomy (NCBI): domain Eukaryota; kingdom Metazoa; phylum Chordata; class Actinopteri; order Cypriniformes; family Cyprinidae; genus Sinocyclocheilus; species Sinocyclocheilus rhinocerous. The sequence goes on from NW_015629637.1 coordinate 16,926, forward strand.
TACGTTACCCGAAAAATTCCCATATGACAGACTTTGTCTTTTTCGACGGGGGAAAAAGTTCCAGGCCATCTCCTTCGGCTATCCCACACACAGGTGACTCCGCTCGCACCAACCGGAGGGGGAGGGGTCGTGTGACTCGCTACGCTCTTCGCTGCACACAACTGAGGGAGTCCTGCACTTTCCGTCTTTGACGACACGTAAAAAAACTGTGCATACCGCAGGAACGGTATAACGGAAAATTTTAGTGGTTTTGAAACCGTGACTTTTTCCAAACCGTGGTATACTTTGAAACCGGTTATCGTCCCATGCCTATATGGCACAACCAAACCATTTTAGATTTTCATTAGCTCTGATTTTTATGTACATATGTTCTCGATTTCCCAACAGGACACCAGTGGCATCGTTGCATTTAGAGAATAACTGTCACACCATTGACACGAAGAGCGCGGTCCACTGCATTCCACTCACATGAACTTGCCCGTGATTTACTGTAGACTTCAGGCAAATGACCTAGACCAACCTCTCCGTACCCAACCATTCACTAATCAGAACCTGTCGCTGGAGCGGGTAACAAAGGCAGCTTAATGAAAACAGAATGTCTCTGTTTAAGACGGTTTCCTGGTAAAGGACTCTGGTTAGAGGGCAAAGACATGCTTTTGTCCCATTACCAATGCTGTGTGGTCTTTGCTGCATTTTTGCCTTCTTTAACTCATGAATCAGAAGTTGATGCTGCACCAGGCCAAGTGGCCCTCATGCCCTGCTGAAGTGCCATTCACCATCCACCCTATTAATGTTTCCCATCTTCAGTGGGTTTTGCACAGACATTGAAACCTGACATTGGCTCATCATGTGTCCCCTTAAGGGTCTTAAACTGCAAATATTTGGCAAGTAAACAAACACTGGAAATGAGCTGATGCATCCGTATGGATGTCTTATTGTTTGTCGACAGGCTGAATTTGATTCACTCCAATCTGTTAACTGGGAAATCTGTTCAAGAGCTCTTTTCACAAGACTGAAATCCTAGACTTGTCATTTATATTCTGGATGAGAAGAGCATGCAGTCTGGTTCTCCATTTTTCATGTCTAGTATTGTTCTTTTCATCGTGCACTTGAATTGAATTGAATAATACATTATTAATGAAAATAGTTTAAAGCAGAGCAAAGCTAGTGCATCATAATTTCTATAATAAATATATCAGTACGTTGAGCAGATCTGAATATTTTCACTCTAAGGAAATGCATAACAGGGTATAGTTATAAACACAGTGTGCATGAGTTACGTGGAAATGGAAAGTGAACACACTGTAACTCAGGAAGTGATCCATCTTGTAGTTATCATTGCAGATGCTGACAAAGATAAGCCATATTATGATTACATTGTTAGTTTCTCATTTACTCTATTTACTGTTCAAAAGTTTCGGTGGGTAATATATTTTTAAAACAAGTCTATTTATGCTCAGTAATGCTGCATTTGTTTCATCAAAACATACAGTAAAAATAGTAATATTGTGAAATATTATTAAAAATTCAAAATAACTGCTTTCTATATGAATATATTTTAAAATCGAATTTATTCCTGGGATCAAAGCTGCATTTTCAGCATCATTACTCCAGTCTTCAGTGTCACACGATCCTTCAGAAATCATTCTAATATGCTGATTTGCTGTTCAAGAAACATTTTGATTGACAATATTGAAAACAGATGCTCAATATATATATATTTTTTTTTTGTTGAAATGGTGATCCATTTTTTTAATTAATAGAATTTTCAAAAGAACATAATTTATTAGATTTTTTTTAAATATACTGTCACTTTTGATCAATTTAAAGCTGCATTACATAACTTTTTTGGTTAAAAATTATCCAAAATCAATTATTGAGCAAGTACATAACCAATCAGTGTTCAAAACTATCTCCTTACCTTAGCCCTATTCACAACGGTATGCTTGTAATAATGTGTTCTAATTTGAGTGGTTTGGGTTGGTTG
>NW_015629637.1:19095-22207 GCF_001515625.1 Sinocyclocheilus rhinocerous
ATATATATATAAATATATGTATATATTTTTATATATAATATACTGTATATCGCGATTCAGCCAAAAAATACCGAGATATGAACTTTTGCTCACATCGCCCAGCCCTATACATAAAAGAGGAGTCCCGGCTAGTAGGCTATATCGCATATGTGGATGCTGCAGGTGGCGGTTTATTTGTAGCCTCTTCTTACAGCAGCTGGACTAATTACAGTAAACTTGTCATTTTAGAACGAGTTCTAAAGAACATTAAATTGCTATTTTAAGGTTAAAATAACTATTTCTTACGATGTCATTGGAATGGTATGACAATTAGAGATTAGACTATACAGAAATTGAAATCTACAGATAACGCTAATACACACTGAATACACATAGTTATGCAATGTTAATGTTGTTAACATTAACAATTTGAGAACAAAGTATAAGAAATCATTCTAATATGCTGATTTGCTGTTCAAGAAACATTTTGATTGACAATATTGAAAACAGATGCTCAATATATATATATTTTTTTTTTGTTGAAATGGTGATCCATTTTTTTAATTAATAGAATTTTCAAAAGAACATAATTTATTAGATTTTTTTTAAATATACTGTCACTTTTGATCAATTTAAAGCTGCATTACATAACTTTTTTGGTTAAAAATTATCCAAAATCAATTATTGAGCAAGTACATAACCAATCAGTGTTCAAAACTATCTCCTTACCTTAGCCCTATTCACAACGGTATGCTTGTAATAATGTGTTCTAATTTGAGTGGTTTGGGTTGGTTGACAGAAAGGCTGCGTGTGACGCTGACGGAGACGCTACTCGCGCTGTTTAATGTGTTTGAGATGTGCTGTTTTCCTTAATGCATTACTTACATTTCACTGGTATACTCTCCATCTGCAAATGTTAGAATGTTGGATGAGAAGAGCATGCAGTCTGGTTCTCCATTTTTCATGTCTAGTATTGTTCTTTTCATCGTGCACTTGAATTGAATTGAATAATACATTATTAATGAAAATAGTTTAAAGCAGAGCAAAGCTAGTGCATCATAATTTCTATAATAAATATATCAGTACGTTGAGCAGATCTGAATATTTTCACTCTAAGGAAATGCATAACAGGGTATAGTTATAAACACAGTGTGCATGAGTTACGTGGAAATGGAAAGTGAACACACTGTAACTCAGGAAGTGATCCATCTTGTAGTTATCATTGCAGATGCTGACAAAGATAAGCCATATTATGATTACATTGTTAGTTTCTCATTTACTCTATTTACTGTTCAAAAGTTTCGGTGGGTAATATATTTTTAAAACAAGTCTATTTATGCTCAGTAATGCTGCATTTGTTTCATCAAAACATACAGTAAAAATAGTAATATTGTGAAATATTATTAAAAATTCAAAATAACTGCTTTCTATATGAATATATTTTAAAATCGAATTTATTCCTGGGATCAAAGCTGCATTTTCAGCATCATTACTCCAGTCTTCAGTGTCACACGATCCTTCAGAAATCATTCTAATATGCTGATTTGCTGTTCAAGAAACATTTTGATTGACAATATTGAAAACAGATGCTCAATATATATATATTTTTTTTTTGTTGAAATGGTGATCCATTTTTTTAATTAATAGAATTTTCAAAAGAACATAATTTATTAGATTTTTTTTAAATATACTGTCACTTTTGATCAATTTAAAGCTGCATTACATAACTTTTTTGGTTAAAAATTATCCAAAATCAATTATTGAGCAAGTACATAACCAATCAGTGTTCAAAACTATCTCCTTACCTTAGCCCTATTCACAACGGTATGCTTGTAATAATGTGTTCTAATTTGAGTGGTTTGGGTTGGTTGCCGAGGTTGCCGCCATTTGTCTTTGCGTCATTAAGTCACGTCTGTATACATAAATAGGGCTGGGCGGTATATCGAGTTTGTACGGTATATCGATATATTTTTTATAAGCGATACGGTATGAGGCAATACCGTTTATATCGATATACAGTAGTTTGATACAGATAACGCTAATACACACTGAATACACATAGTTATGCAATGTTAATGTTGTTAACATTAACAATTTGAGAACAAAGTATAATAATAATAATAATTTGCACGGTTTGATGTGATCTGAGCTAACCTTGTGATCGTTAGATTTAATCACCATTATTGTAAAACTTTTTCTTTTTTTTTAGTTGGTCAGAACAAAACTGGCAGACATGTTACTTATAGTACTTGTTCGGATGACATTTTCCAGTGAAACTTCTTATTTTGGACATACTTCATGCATGTTTACTGATTGATAGCTATCTAATCATGCAAAGACCAGTTGCAAATGCCAATTGTAATTAAAGTGCCCCTATTATGCCATTTCAAATACTGCCTTTCATGCAGTGTGTGTAGTGTAGCTGTATGTGAATCCAAACGATCTGCAAAGTTGTAAAGCTGAAAGTGCACAATAAATAAAGTTATTGTCTCCCAAAAGAAAGAATCGACTCTGAACAGCCTGAACACGTCGTTAGTAATTCAAATCCCATTTCCGTGAGGCTACACATCACGGAGTAACACATTTGCATAATGCCCGCCTATGTTCTATGTTGGCCGGCCACGAACAACTTGACCCGCCCTCAAACACATCATTTTACTGATGACTGTTTCTCTAATCTCGGGGAGTTCAACGCGGGATTAACAAAACACTTGCTCTTGAAAGATGACTCAGTACTTTGTTTATTTGGACCACTGAATCACAACCTGTAAGTATGATTAATAAAAGATGTTTATATTTTCTATCGAGCATTCAAAATACGGAACAATGGCAATGGGCGTATCCTTTCCGACACGTGCTGTATGCAGTAGACCAGTCACAACAGACTGGGCCATATGAACCAATCAGAGCAGAGTAGGCTCACAGAAAGGAGAGGTTTAGAGAGACTGAACTGCTTCTTAGAACTGCTTTGAACAAATCATTTGAGAATCTCTGGAAAATGTCACCTATTCAATTTTTAAAACGTTTTTTTGACCTTGCATGCATGTTAAACCTATTGTAGGAGACTTCCAAATCAATATTAGGAACCTTAAAAATGGCATAATAGAGTCACTTAAAAAAAAAAACAATAATA
>NW_015629637.1:22528-27932 GCF_001515625.1 Sinocyclocheilus rhinocerous
GGCGGCATATATATGCAAATTCATTCTCTGCCAGCAGGAGGCGCTAGTAGAGCAGGAGAGATCAGGTTTCCCCGGTAACGCTGTACACACAGCAGTGCTCAGCTCACAAACGCTGCTCAGGCATTAGGCAAGATGAAATGAAAATGACATCCATAATTTTCTGAAGACAGTTAAGATCTATTTTTTATTAATTAATTTTTATCTTTAGTGTAGCTCTAACACTGCAACCGGTCTAGTTTGTTGACAATATTGAATTTTTAAAACTACACATACTTCAGCTTCCCCTCAAGTGAGGATGAGCAGATTCTACTGTACATGCATAGCTAATCAGCATGTCTGACGATATTAGTTAAGGATATTATTAGTACGCATTCTTGAGGAAATAAATGCTTTTGCACAACCGTTATCACAAAGTGTGTCATGGCTTTTGTTCGTAGGGCCCCTAATAATACTCTTGTGTTTGTGTGTTTGGCTCACACCCCTTTCAGAGCCCCTTCTAATAGCCCTGTTGAAGTGCATGTTGTTAAGTGTGGCTCGCTCATTACTGCCACTTTTTGACCACAAACCAGACCTCTGCTGACAGACCCCGGTGTGAAAACGCTTGGCTTTTGACACACATGAGCTGTGTCCGAGCTGTGCTCTTCGAAGGACACAGACCTCAAAAGCCACACCTTTGAAGGCCGCAAAGGTTAGACCGAGCATTGTTAAATGGTTGAAAACAGTATCGATGCCGATACCGATATTAGGGAGTAAAAAAGACCGATATCGCTATATCGGCCGATATTCTTTATGTGTAGGCTATATTATAGTACAGTATTTACACTCGCCGTTTGTGTGTCCAAACTTTTGACTGGTATTGTATATAGAATACAGTATATAGCCTACATAAACAGAATATATATACATAAACACATTTTTTGCAATGATAACTCAAATGTGGTGATCAAACACTTATAATGATGTGACAAACATAGGCCTATGTAGTGGAGGCAGGGTATTTAACAATATAACAATAAACTTTATTATTCAAAATGCGTCTGACATCAGTGCACTTAACAGTAAACTTCACTTCACTTATTATAAATAACTTAAAAAGCACAAATAGAACAAAATATATATAACCTGAATTAAGAAATTAAACAAGGTAACTGTGTAGGGCAAGCAAGCAACTGCCAAAAACAGGGGCAGGTTTATGCAGGAAGCACAGCTTTTCCAAATGTAAACATCTAAAATGAATAAATAATTTTATTTATTATAATTTTTTTCACAAACTCTGTGTTGTGTATTTTCTGGTAATAAAATGAACATGCAGAACATTCGTATTTAAACAGTCTTTTTGCAGTTTAATATTCACAGACACAGTCTACTTTTCAATCTGCTACGTTACTGACTGTACTGACAAACTATGCTGACGCACCATGTCTGTGCCGCAACAGGACGCGACAAAGCGACTGTTGAAAATCATTTGAACTTTGTGTCAGCACGCCATAAATAGAACAAGGCATCAGTTTACTTCATCCAGTGTAGACAACATCACTGATTATAATGGGTTCTATTCTACACTGGACGCGAGTGGCGCGGTGCGACAAAATACAATAGAATTCTAGCTTTAAAGTTTTTTCTCAGAGTTGTACATTTGTGTCAGTGGAAACCCAATACTTACATTTAAATGTGTAATCCAGCATTTTCTCTTAAAAAAATTCTGTCATCATTGACGCGGGATAGCATGGGCCACAAAGAATACATCAGTTGTATCCTTCATTCCCAGGGAAACGAAGGATGCATTTCGAGGCCGCATTTAAGGGAGCCTTTGAATTGGGACATCCTTCGTTGCGCCGTGGTGATGCAATCTGTCTTCGAATGCAGCCTTCGAAGGATGCAACCTCTGAATTGGGACGCAGCTATTGACCTCTTGGAAAAAACTCAGTCAGCGCTCTTTCATAATGGAGTTGTAATTGGCCATGCTGATTACTGGAAGAATATTAGTTAAGGATCCAGGAAAAAAAATTCTAACATGTTCAAGGTAGAATGACTGTTTTGGGTGGTTGCAGCGGTATTGCTAAGGTGTTGCTTGATGGTTGCTATGGAGTTCTGGGTAGTTGCTAGGGTGTTCTGGGTGGTTGCTTGGGTGTTTTGAGTGGTTGAGATGACAATATGATAGGTAAGGTGATGCCAGGGGGTTTAAATATGTTCTAAGTGGTTGCTTAGGTGTTGCTAGGCAGTTGAAAATGTTTTGTGCATAGTTGCTGAGTGCTGTTCTGAGTGGTTGCTTGGGAATTTCTATGGTGTTCTGAGTGGTTGCTAGGTTATTTCTAAGGTGTTCTGGGTGGTTGTGTGCTACGGTATTGCTAGAGAGTTTTGGGTGGTTGCTATAATATTACTAAGGTGCTAGGAGGTTTCAAGGTGTTGCTATGCAGTTATTTAGGTGTTCAGGATGGTTGCTAGGAAGCAAAGTTTGTGTGTAGTTGCTGAGGTGTTTTGGGTGGTTGCTAGCTGGGGCATTGCTATTCAATAGCTAGACCATTTTTGGGGTTTTCTGGGTGGTTTCTAGGGAAAATTGAATGGTTGCAAGGATGTTGCTAACGTGGTGCTAGGTGGTTTAAATTTTCAGGTTCTAAAGTGTTTCTAGACAATTGCTAGTGTGTTCAGCATGGTGTATTGCTAGGCAGTTGAAAATGCTTTATACATAGGGTGTTCAGGGTGGTTGCTAGGATATTGCTATGTGATCGCTAGACAGGACCATGTGTTTTCTTGGTGTTTGCTAGGAAGTTTTGAGTGGTTACTATTACGTTACTAAGGTGATGCTAGGTGGATTCAAGAAGTTCTGGGTGGTTGCTAAGATGTTTTGCATGGTTACTAAATTGTTCACGATGGCTGCTAAAGCATTGCTAGGCAGTTGCAAAGGTGTTGTGCATAGTTGTTAGGGTTCTCTGAGTGGTTTCTAGGGCATCCATCCAGAAGTTGTGTTGCTAGAGTGTTGCTAAGGTGGTTTCAAGAAGTTCTGGTATTGCTAGGGCATTGCTAGGCATTTGTGAAAGAGTTTTGCATTGTTGCTAGTGTGATCGGTGGTTTCTAGGGCGTTGCTATGTGATTGCTAGACAGTTTCCGGTGTGTTCTGGGTTACTAGGGGGTTTCCAGTTGGTTGCTATGGTGGTCTTAGATAGATAGACAAGCTGTAAGAGATATTGTCAGGCTGAGATTTATGCATATTTTCCTGTCTGTGTCAGTGTGTTGAAATCTAAGCTTTTCCATAGATTTAGAGGCCGTAGACAGAGATGGGGTGAAAGAGTCCAGACTGTTTTCAGCAGCCGCACAGTAAATGACAGGTTTCAGCAAAGACTGCATTCTTTTCCATTGAGAGAGAGAGAGACACTGAGAGAGAAAAAAAATGGAGTTGTACTTTAACATGTTCAGTTCAGTAACTTTATTGTCCATGTTGTATCAATTGTCTTATTTACATTTTTCTCTTTAACAATAATAAAATGGTTGCAAATGCTGTTTCATGTTAACATTACTATGTCAGAAAACAATTAAGATGTTAATGAGATCTCATCCATGACTCTTTTGTTTCCTGTGTGTAATAAGCTGTCAGGAATTCCCAGTCTTGACTTCTTTCTTTTCTTCATGAATGGCTGCTTCAGGATTTCTCTCTCAAATAAACTCCCGACTGGGACAGCAGGCATAAATAGTAACACAGTGTTACTCCTGTGGTTTTATGTCTGAATGTGTCTGGTTTTAGCATCTTCAAAAGCAGGATATGGTTTGTGCAACTATCCAACCCCTTCCTCTATGTCTCCAAAGACATGTGGCATAATGGGGTCATAATTATACCACAGGCAAACAAAAGACACAAACTTGGTGGCAGCGCAGCTGATTGCTTGCAAACATGGGAAGTGTAAGTAATTTAGGAAGAGCTGATGTTTTGAGAGTCTAAAATGTGAGCTGTAGGTTTCCTGTGAATAAGAACATAACAGCTCACTTGGTTTATGTTGTACTGCTCGATAAAAATGTAAACTCTTGAAGGTTTAAGTTACAAACAATGAAGTTCAAGATCCAACTGTCACAATTGTTTGAAACATTGATAATAATCAGAAATGTTTCTTGAGCAGCAAATCAGCATATTAGAATGATTTCTGAAGGATCATGTGACTTAATGGCTGCTGAAAATTCAGCTTTGCATCACAGGAATAAATTACATTTTAAAATATATTCAAATAGAAAATAGCTATTCTAAATTATAGTAATATTGTGAAATATTTAGTTTTAACTTTTTTTTTAATCACATAAATGCAGCGTTGGTGAGCAGAAGATAATGTTTTTAAAAAAAAAAATATTCTAACATATTACCAACCCCAAACTTATGAATAATAGTGTTATTCAGGGCTTAAAGTTCTCCGGCACCATGCCGGATCTCCAGCGTGCAGCGTTTGGCTGCGGAAAAAAAAAATCCTACATTTAAAAAAACTTGTTGATATCCCTTTCGAGTCAATGAGTTTGCCTACCGAGAGGAGGTCAGCTTTCACTCTCAACCAAACTAACATTACTAGCCAATCAGAATGTTTTGCTCTTATAAACATGATTGGAGAACCACGACACGTTGAAAAAGCTGCGAGGCGCAATAGTCAAAGATGTCCATCTAGTGCATATTTACTAATTAAAAAGCAGTGGAGATTTTTAAACAGCTCAGAGTAATCATGTCATCTCCATAAGAGCGATATGATTGCCAGAACAAATTTATCGGGATTTTTGAAAAGGTCCTGTTCACACATGATCTCTTAATTGTAACTTACCGGTAATTTACCAGTAAAGACTGTATGTGTGAAAGGAGCTAAACTCTTCCTCTGCGTATGCAGTGAATTTGATTTGCTTAACATTCATCTGAGAAAACATTGTGCATTATCTCACTAGACCTGTAACGTAAATAATTTATAAACCTTTGCCAGAAAACATCAACCTATTTCTAAATATGCCATTTATTGTACATCACGATTTCAAAATAAAAGTTTCTGAGTTTGCATGTGGCCAAATATAAAAATTTAATGGATTTAAACATCGTTTAATCACGCCGTAAAGACTAGATTTAAATCAGCACAGCCAGCGAAGGATCGAACACAACTGTTTTGAACGAGCGCACCTTTTTTTAACAACCAAAAAGTTTTGTTGTCTGTTGAGGAAGTACAGACGTTCCTCTCGTTGATAGCAGAGGAGTGGAACCAGCGAGAGCTTGATGGGGTGACATGAAAACATTTTTCAGAAGTCGCGGCAGTAGATCCCGCCCACTCTAAAGCGGTACTGAACTGCAGTGGAAACGCAAACCGAGCCGTGCTGTACCGTACTGAGCCGTGCCGAGCCGAGTCGTACCACGCAGTGGAAAAGCGCCATAAGTGTATTGCCACACCCCTCG
>NW_015629637.1:28107-36070 GCF_001515625.1 Sinocyclocheilus rhinocerous
GTATTTTGTCTCATCTCGTGAGCTAAGTGTATTGTCACACCCCTAGTGTCGATAAGCGGTGATATAGCTCATAATTTTCCAAGTGTATGATATAGCTTTCATTCTTCAGGTCGACCATGTATTCATAAAAAAAATCAGTTTGAATAAGGAAAGCAATAACTTTAACATTTGAAAGGATACTTTTGAAAATATGTTCTAGGATACTATGGCAAAGTTGCCACAGTCATTGCATGCTTTGCATGTACTGCCCCCCAGCCCCGCCCCCACCGCCTCCCGGAAAAAGTTCAGGCTCAGGTTTTTTTTTTGCTTTAACCCCTGAATACTGTCTATTGTACATCGCGATTTCAAAATAAAAGTTTCTGAGTTTGCATGTGGCCAAATATAAAAATTTAATGGATTTAAACATCGTTTAATCACGCCGTAAAGTGAAACGTCACCAGGCCTTTGGCGCCCTTTGCAGGTATTTGTTATAATACGAAATGTACTTAAGTTGGTTATGTTCATATTATGCATAGGCATATTACATTATGTATTTTAACAGTGTTGTTCAATAAAACCATGTAATTACTTGGTTTTGATATTTTATTTGAGCCAATTATTATTGCCTCATCGTTAGTGCTGGGCGGTATGACCAACTGCCCCCCAGCCCCGCCCCACCCCACCCCCTGAAAAAAGTTCAGGCTCAGGATTTTTTTTTGCTTTAGCCCCTGGTTATTGTTGGATGATACATCACTTTATATAACTAATAGTCATGAACACCTATTGTAGTGCAGGAATTCAAACGAATTATCTTTTTGTCAACCAAATCACTGACATGAACTGTCTGGAGCTTTGTACACTTTCACATGCTTTTGATGTCTTGGTGATACGTTTTTTAAAGAAAATATAATTGTCTGTTGCGCTTACATCTTTACACCTTTCACTTTCTAAGACTAAAATGAATGCTTGAAAGATGGATTTATTATATTCTTAATGAAAAGCACAACAACGATAAAACAGTACAGTCACAAACTAGTTTATACTGCGGTGGGCAAGTAATGCATTCAGTGTACAGCCAAACACCAGGTAATACCGGTAACACCGACTACCACAGCAAGCCTAACTCTTATGACAAATTTTGTTTTGGTTTGCTACTTTTTAGTTAGTTGCTCCACAAAACTGACTTCAGATTCTTGCTGCATCCCCCCTTGGCCTGATTTTTTTATTTTCTTAAGATTGGCCCTGATGAACTATGTTTTACCGGTTCTTTCTGAGGGCTGTTTATTTTAGAGTAAAGACTGTCTGGTTCTGTCCTGGCGTACGTTTGTTAAACATCCATGATGCTTTGCTTTTTATATTTGCCATTTTAATATAATCTAGGAAAGTTGAAATAAAACATTTGAGTTTTTTTTTTTTTTTTTGCATTTCTATGCAAGCTTAGGTCAGGCTAGCACTCGTAGCCGTTAGGCATGCTAGCGTTGAATTGTATTAAATAGCAAAGCACTTGTTCATTGAAGAACTGATCTGACAGCACAAACTCATGAACCTGCTGCTTTCATCTTCATTCTCTGAGTCTCCTTTTGGCTAAATTAATTCTCATTGATCAAGTTCTCCGTCGTTTTATCCTCTTCAGTTTCTGGGGTTTCCCAGACTATATTGTGGTTTGCTATAAAATATGTGTGTGTATCTGTTTAAAGAGAGAGAAACCATTGTTTTAGTTCTATTATTGTTTCCTTGCTAAGTGCCTTTATGACTTGTCTGCTCGGCTATAGCATTTTATGTGGGTATTTTATCGTCATTGTATAAGGTCATTGTTCACTCAGAGCCATCATTTACTCACGCTCATGTCATTTTTAAACCCATATAGTTTGCTTTTTGTGGATGAAACTTTCCTTTTTCTTGGGATTATTGTCTTTCTTGCAGTGGTATGATAATTTATAAAACTCTATCCTCCTCCTGTTGACCTCCTCCTCCTCTCTCTCTCTGGCTCCATTACTCAAATGCCTCCTCCAGGTCTTGGGCATATTGAAGATATAACGACATAATTGCTGTCGTATACCATTAGAGCATCCGGCCCTGAGTGACAGATGGATATTACTGAGCAATTACAGAGGAGCTCCGGGTCCTCCCTAACCTGTCCTGTGTTGATATTCTGATTGTCTAAACATTCCTGTGTTCTCCTTGTTTTTCATGTCTCTGAAAGTCTTGTGATTCTCAGAAACCTTACCTTAGAGACCAACTTTAGCAAAATTTCAACATTTTTAAAGCTTTTAAATAATTTAGAAAATGTGTACATAATTTATACATATGGGTTAAAACTACACAGATCTGCTGCTCATACACACACACACATATGTGGCCCTGGACCACAAAACCAGTCATAAGGGTACATTTTTTCGAAATTGAGATTTTTTTTTTTGGTCGAAAATGAGTTATTTATATTTTTGGGACCTGCAAGACCTCCTTTATCATGTATCTTCAGTCAGTTTAGTTGTTTTTTTTCGAGAAAATAATAGTTTGTCTTAACAGTAACTTTGAAAAGCCAAAGAGAAACCAAGGCAGAACACTATATAACACCAGTTACTGTGCTTTGACTTTGTTTTGGAACACTCAAATTGAGTTACGGTACTCTGGTTTTGTTTAGCCGTGCGTCAGTATGAAGTTACTGTGCCGGCCTGGAGTTACATGGTATTCTGCTTTTGTTTTTACTGTCCATTAAAATCTGCCGCGTTTAAATTACGGTGTACCCTGTGTACTTTCATACATCTGTCACTGAAGCACTTTACTGGACAAACGAATCAGATAGATCGCGATCTCTAACTGCTACATATAACAAAGGACTGTAAACAAGCAAAGACTAGATAACTTGGCAGCGATAGTAAAATAAGTAAAATCGTAAATAATCTTTAAAGACTTTACTTTTTCTTTTTATAATGCAGATTATTCACTCAGTGCTGGCCTGTCAGTCTGGGGCTTCCCACTTCTAGTTGCACACATGTGGACTCAAATGACGTGACAGTGTAGCATGCAGCATGATCACACATAAAATCAGTAACAGTTAGTTCACAATTAAATCCATATCCTACCTTTTTTTGTAACCGGATAAAATCCATAGCAATAAACATCATTAGAGATTTTTCATCCAAAAGCATTTTGAGCATTATTCCTACTTGCTGGCGTTCACATGAATTCACACGTTGTCCTTTTAGGCTTGTCTATTTTTATTCAGTCCGATGTAAAAGCAATTAGGCTGTCTTGCATCCTTTTATGTTAGTAAACACTGCAAATACATTAGCTGCAAAACGGTCTTCACTCACATGTTTAGCTTTTTGTCTAGTTGTTATGGTCAGAAAACAATGAATACAGTCTCATTACTATATGTTGAGCCCATGATCACTAGATTTTATACTGGTGTTACTATAATGATTTTGTAAATGGTGCTCAGCAACCAAGTATTGATAATGTGGAAGTTGCTGCATTTTGCCTTTGCATTGTCTGCAAAAAGTGAGAAGTCACGCCAAGGCAGAGTATAAACTGTGCAAGATTATTATTGTATTTAGTTCTTTGTTAAGCTCACTAGCTAATCCAGAGCAAAAAAAAAAAAAAATGCTGTTGTTTTCCTGCTTTGCAAGAAGGTCAACCATTTTTTTGGCATTTAGAAATACAAGCATTGCTCTTGACAGTCATTCATATAGGAGGGTGACAGCAAGTTGTCTCCCCTGTGTAGGGATGGAACGATTAACGGTTTAACGATAAATCACGATAAAATGCCCTGACGGTTAGTATTATCGTTTAAAATTTAATTATCATCAAAACCGTATTTGATTATCACGATTTTGAAAACTCGCGGTAAATCCTGTCCAGCCAGCATCAGTCTGACGCAGAAGCAGCATGCATTGTTGTTGTTGTTTTTTTTTTGCACGAGATGAAAGGTCACTATAACCGTGATATGAAATTTTCATACCGTTACATCCCTACCCCTGTGCATAGAAAATAATGTTTTATCTGTGATCTGAGCAGCATACCTGTGCATTTGAGTTTGTTTATAGTGGACTGAAGAAGTCAAACACTGAGTGAGATTTAAAAGCTCTCAAGAGGTTTATTAGGGGCTTTATTGTTTTTTCTGTACTCAGTGGAGACTGGGCTAATTTACCGCTATGCTGCTGCCCGTGGATGAATATGTTGATACGCATCCAATTGAAGAAACACTGAGCAGTCCAGCAGCATTGTAACTGCCCACACAAACTCTGTGGTTTGGGACTTTTCTTTTGTCGTCTTTTATTCTTTGTCTTTGTTTGATATCCCTACTCTTCATTAAAGTCAACATGAAGTCAAATTTGACCTCATTAACTTTACCCAGTGCTTGTTATTTCAAAGGAAAAATACTTTTATTTCTTTTTTAGGTTATTAGTTAATGCTAACTTGACTCTGTGGTTATAAACACTGCTTCTTGTTACTTTTCTTTCTGTGACATATAGTGATCTTAAAGTTGATAAAATATTAAAATGCCAACTGCTAACACCAAAAAAAAAATGGCATAGAGATCAGTCAAATCAGTTTTGTGGTTGATTTTATGCTTGCATAAGATTATCTTTAAAAAGATAAAATTGCATATTTGTAGCCATTAGAACGGTTCTGTGATCTAAATGCTGTTTAACTATAGGAAACATTCCTAGATAAGGATTTGGACACCAAACAAACAACACAGGCAATTTAGTTGATAGATATGGGAAATAACTTTGCAAACTAGCATTTCCCTACCTTAAACGTTTGTAGAAATTTAAGAAAAGATGATGTTTTTGTTTCATGAGCTTTCATTTCTAAATGAAAGTAAAGTCTTTTCCTGTGTTATAACTGACGAAAACAAAAGGAAGTCAGAAAGCCATTAAGGTTTGATTCAGAGCCATGTTTAAATGCTTTTATATTAATATTATTGATGGATCATTCTCAAAAAGACCAGGAATGTGTTTTAAAGGGATATAAAAAAATGAATGTTTATTTATTGTTTATTTTAGTTTACTTTAATTTACTGTATTTATTTAATTTTTTAATTCTTAAATACTGATGTTGCATACATAAAGCAACAAGTTAACAGACTTGATACACAGTGAAAGTTGTAAATAAAAGGATACATACAAATAAATATTGTAATGTACTATATTAAATTGTATGTTAAATGTTAATGTAGTAACGTGCATAGTTTGAGTTGTGCACTTTTGTATTAAATATCATAAACCCTCATTAAAACTTTCAGCCAGTTTTGCAGTCCACAACACCCTCTTTTCTCTCTTTCCTCACCTGGCTTCACCTACTTTATGCTAGTGAGGTGAAACACGTCTACAAGCAACAAAAAGTCATTTTGTGCTCGACTGCTCTCTCTTTAATGAAACAGTGACTCATTTAGGCAGAGCAGGTAAATGCTATTGAAAGGGACATTGAGACACATTCATACACAGGTGCTGCAGATATTAGAGCCAGGGGAGTGTGTTTGATGGGTTAACAGCAGTCATGGTGCTGAGTGTATTTCTAAACCATCCCCTACCAAATCAGCCTCGCCAAATTCATCCTGATTTCTGTTTTTACAGCCCACACTAGTGTTGGAAGATATGCTCCATAGTCATATCGTCCTATCGTCAGCCTGTGAGATCGCTGATATACAATAGTATCACGCTAATTTATTTAATTATTTACTTAGTTTCATAACCGGAGAGTGAACCAGCTCCAGGGTAAGGCTAAAAGCAGCCTAATGTTAGTGTGAACTGCACATTATATCTTTTTAGTAAAGTAGCATATTATTTTCTTGTCATAAAATATTTTTAATATGACTGAATGTGTATTTAATATAATAACAATTTAATTAAAAAAAATGTAAGTTACTAATCGTAATGCTTATATTTCCTCAGTTATTCAAACAGCAGCGACAGAAAACTAGCAAAGAACATCAACATTATCAAAGAACATCATCCTGACTTCAGTCTAGCGTGAGTTTAAGCACTTTTAAGAAACACTGCCATTATAATCAGTGAAGCCGTATACACTGTATGATGAATAAATCTCTTATACTTACATCATACGTACATCTGCACCTTGTTTATGACGAGAGAATTTGCGCGCACTCAACAAAACTCCGGTGTTTCAGCGCTGACTAATCTAAATGTCTCTGATTGGCCATTGCATTCATAAGCTCAACAGAATCGTGTGTGATTAGTTATAACGCACAACACTGTAAAAATGTGTAAAAAGAAATATGATGGAACAAATAAGCCCTAATATTAATTAGAAATAAAATACTAGCCTTATAATAATAATAATAATAATCGTCTTGATATTGTCAAAGGCTTCAGCCACAGGCGATATCTCTGACTATTGTCGATACACGATATAATTGTCTGTCGGCACAACCCTAAGCCACACGTCACAAGACACCTCACACTCCAGCAAGTTTTTTTTTTTTTTTTCAGCTTCCGCTGTTGTAGAGGGGTATATGCAAAGGCTGCTTTTATTAAATTTCATATGAAAACGGCGGCAGACTTCGTCTCCTCCCCGTCTTTCAGCGCACTCTTCAATCCGCAGACCGTGGCGGCGCAACGCGAGCGGACTCAAACAGAAACAGAGGACACAAGGTGTGTGTTTATTGATAGATTGTTATAATATCTGTATCTGTGCAGTTCTTTATCATAAATACAGTTTATAAAGGGTCCCGAGGGATCAATCGGTTTCCCATCTACTGTAAAATTTTCGCTGCGTTCACCCCTCCTGCATGTGGCATACCATACAGTCATTCACAGAACTGATTAAAGACGGTGACAGACAGCACACAGTCAATTCACCCATTTTAACTAAATATCAGAGTGATTGCCAGAGATAAAGTAGAAACATTATGTGTGGTTTTGTATTAAATGTTGTTTTGTATTAAATAATGACCCAGATTGTGAAATACATTTATTAGCCTTAGAGTAAGGGAAGCACAACTCGGGAAAGAGCATCCGAGGAGCATGTGAATGATATTTATTTTAAATATTCTTAATGTTCTTTAATGTTATCCATCGTTTTTTGGTGGCTCTTTTTTTAAAAGTATCGGTTCAGGCACCGTTTAGGCACCGGTACCGTTTTAAAGAGGTGTATATGCAAAGGCTGCTTTTATTACCAAACAGGACTTTTACATGCAGTTGGCGTCCAGAAAGTGAAGTTTTGTGTTTATGTAGAACTTTTGCAACATTTGCACACTTTGTGGTTGGTATTAACTAGGGTTGGGTACCGAAACCCGGTGCCAATATGGTACCTATGTAACCGGTATGTACTAGAACCGAATCAGAGCGCAGAAATGTCTGAACGTTTGACATTGTAATAGTTATGTGTGTGGATTTTTCATTTATGTGCCAACATGATGTCTGGCTAACACAGCAAAAAAAAGTATATATATTTATTACATTTATTTATTTATTTATATATATATATATATTAATTAAAAAGTAATTTTTTTTTTATTATTATATTGTCATTATTAGGAATATTTTCATTTTATTTAAAAATATAAATTCTGTTAACATTAAAGATTTAGTCACCACATTATTATATTTTGAAGACCTGTCTTCTGCAGCTTGTGCACCACAATTTTTTATTATTTTTATTTATTATTATTTGGATTGAGATCAGGCTCATTCACCTTTTTGTTCTTGAGCTGCTTCAGTGTTAATTTGGCTTGTGTTTTGGGAGTAAATGTGGACATGTTGCTCGGTTTAGCCAGGCCTGTATCTGTGCTGCTAATGTTGGACTGATCACTCTGTCTGTCACTCTGTGATAATATCAAGCTGTCCCAAACTGTTCGAAGCCATCTGGATCCTTACTTTCCACCATGCTCCAAAATATAGTGGCTCCTCTCTGACCCATTGGAGCTCAGAGCAAGTGTACGTAGCAAAAAAAAAAAGTTACATGTTTAAAATGTACATATGTGATTGATAAAATTGTATATAAATTTAAAAAT
>NW_015629637.1:36659-37396 GCF_001515625.1 Sinocyclocheilus rhinocerous
GAGTAAAATGTTGATCCAGGAAGTGGTATATGTCTGTGCAAGCTTTGGAGGTATTGATGGAAGCGATTTACTGGATTTATGCTTTGATAATTGTACTGAATATTATCCAGATGTAGTTTTTAATACAAATGTGATTTTCTCACCTTTTTGCTCAAAATTATGAATTTTTTTTATGAAACCTACCTATATTCAAGTGTTGATAAAAAAAAGAATGCTTTAAGCTAGAATAAAACTTTTTTTGAAAAAAAATTGTTTTGTTTAAAAGTAGAGGCTGATCTTTATTTTGGTGTATTGCATATTCAAATATTCATACAGCAAAATATACTGGAGGCCATCAAATTTGAGTGAAAATCATAAAAATCTCTGGCTGTGGCTGGCAACTTTAAAATAAAATGCTGGCGGGGAAAGAGTTAATGACTGAAAGATTTTGAAACCAGAGGCTTACTAATATTGCAGTAGCATCTCTGTTATATTTGTTATCTAAATATAATATTAATTAATATTAATATTTTGTTGTATAATACAATTTTATTATATAAAATATTATTTACATATATGTATTAATATATAATAGTAATTGTTATAATGTATTAATTGCTAATATTATTAGTCAACATATATTTGTCATGTGTATGTTCCCGTTTAGTTCCTGTTCCTTATTTGGTCCTTCCTGTTCCTGTCCCCATGTAGTTCTATTAGTTCCAGGTGTTCCTTGTTATTAGTTATCCTCCTCACCT
>NW_015629637.1:37884-41981 GCF_001515625.1 Sinocyclocheilus rhinocerous
CGTGTTTTCACTGTTATACACTCGGGGCGCTATTACGCATCTTCTGAACGAGTACAAAACCTCTCGAACAAAAACACACGTGAACAGGATGGAGAAACTAGCGATCTCTTATGCAAACAGATGCATATGGAAAATAATGTGATCATCAACAATAGACAGCATATAAATGAAAACTGCATAATGTTACAGAGTAAAATGTTGATCCAGGAAGTGGTATATGTCTGTGCAAGCTTTGGTAGGTTTGGTAAGAGGTATTGATGGAAGCAATTTACTGGATTTATGCTTTGATAATTGTACTGAATATTATCCAGATGTTTATCTAAATATAATATTAATTAATATTAATATTTTGTTGTATAATACAATTTTATTATATAAAATATTATTTACATATATGTATTAATATATAATAGTAATTGTTATAATGTATTAATTGCTAATATTATTAGTCAACATATATTTGTCATGTGTATGTTCCCGTTTAGTTCCTGTTCCTTATTTGGTCCTTCCTGTTCCTGTCCCCATGTAGTTCTATTAGTTCCAGGTGTTTCCTTGTTATTAGTTATCCTCCTCACCTTTCTTCCCCTTCGTTATCTGCCCTATTTGAGTTCTAGCCCGTTCTGTTCTCCCTTGTCTGGAATTGTTGATGTCAACCCTTGCTACGTGTGTTTTCCTGTTTCCCTGGGTATTATTAAATTCAATAAGTTTGAATTCGACTCTGCATCTCCTCGTTTCTCGCTCCGTGCTCCTCACAGTAGCAGCTAACCGTGACAATATTATTTATAAACATTTATGGCAAAATGTATTTATTTATTTTATTATTTTTTTCCCAACTGCATGATTTAGAAACTAGTCTTACTAAGATTGCAGTAGCATCTTTGTTATATTTATATATTAATAATAATAATAATAATTTATTTTATATATAATAAAATGATTGCAGTAGCATCTGTGTTGGTCATATTTGTGGTTAGGGGTTTACTGAACCACGATAATTAAATTTATGCATGTAACTTGTCTCGTACAATTTGTTTTATGGACTTTATAAGCAACCAGAGACCAGACTATGATTTCTGCTTGGCGAGTGATAAAATGGGCCAAGATCCTAAAAACCCACTCAGAACTGCCAAGAGCCATCATATTTTTCATGTATCTTGCTCCTCTTTCATTTCCAGTGTGTTTGGTCTTCCAGTTTGTATGTGTTTCAGATACAGGCAGGTCACTGTGGTCGCAGCTCCAGGAATGGCTGGTATTTGTGTTCGGCCATGTTTTGGCCAGCGCTGGCAGGACTGCTGTGTTTTGTTTGGACGGCAGGAGCAGCTTCTCTAAAGAGGGTGATAATGGAGATGTTTGCTCAGGCTTCCCTTTTTCAACTAAGTCCTCTCCAAAACCAACCAAACCCCCCAAAAATATACTAACCACTCACTAGCAGTGATACCACTCCCTCTTTGGAGGAAATGGACGTTTGGTGAATGGTTTGGAAAGCTGCACTTGTAGAGGAGACTACAAGTGGCATGTCTTTTGGGTGAGAAGGGTCCTCAAACGTTCAGCCAGATCTGAATGGGATCTCAAAGCAACTGTTTTAAAATGAGCAGAGCCGAATGAGGTAAAAGTGTGAAAACTGTTTTAACATGATATGCACAACCCATTTTCCTTCCAAAATATGACAGATGATTAAAAATGACATGTGATGTTCTATGGGGAAAAACAAATGTTGATTTGATTTTTATGATTTGATAGTGACTGGGACATTAGAGGCTGTAGATCAAGTTCACCTTGAGCTTTTGCATCTATGTCTGTAGTTATTTTATTTAGTTTTTATGTTATTTTATTTTACTTTATTCTTTCTTTTTTAATTTATTTGTTATTTTATTTTGTTTTCTTTTATTTCATTTTTTAATATTTAATTTAATTTATTTTGTTTATTTGATTTGATTTTATATTTTAATTTTTTTTCATAGACGTTCTTATTACTAGTTTCCATGTCAGTGGGGTCCACATTTATTTCGACTATAACATTCTTCAAAATGCATTGTTTTTGTGTTCCACAGAAGAAAGAAATGGCAACAGGTTTGACACGACATGAGGTTGATTAAATGAAAGTAGAAAAATTGGGTCAGTTTTGATTTCACATTGACTTTAAAGCCTTGATCTGTTTGGAGAACCTTTTCAGTGCTTTTGAAGGAGGTAGAAAATAATCTACTACTACTTTAAAGAACCAAGGAGGACTAATTTATACTGATGATATGAGTGTTTTAATCTCCAAAGAACCATATACAGCCAAAACTGGATAAACAGCAGCTTGTTTGCTTTGACCTTTATTTTTAATAGTGTAGGTTAATTCCCTCACAGCTGAAGATTCATATGCCAACCCTGCTGTCATTTTGCTCGAATGAGACCCCTCACATTCAGACCGCTTATTGCCTTTAAATAGTTTATCTCCCCTCGCCTGTTTCTCTTCTCTGCTTAAGTGTGTTAGGCTAATTTAATTCTACTTGACTACTGCTGTCAGATTGCCGTACGTCCTTATTTTGTCCTTGTGAGCGTTGGTACGCTACTGTTTCGTCTCATGTGTAACATTGATGAATTGAGCTAATGTCTTACCTGAAAGATACCTTTAATCACATTTGTCTGGATTCTCTTCACAGTGACTCATGAGTGTCAGGGCTCTTTTGTACAGAATACGACCCCATTGGGTTCTTTAAGAGCATCTGGATTGTGCCATTAATCACATTTTCATGCAAATAATAGCTTATGACTTTGATTAAATGGTAGCCAGAGCAAAATGACTAAAGACAGTATATACGGTGCAAAAATGACTATTTCAACATAAAAACTTAAGTTCAGTTGCTGCCTTAATTTTTTTTAAGTATAATCAACTTGGTTAAAATTATATTAAACAGACTTAAAAAATTGGGTTGAATCTTATATATGACTGACTATGAAAAAAAGTTCATTCATCAACATTTTTGTGAGTTTTGATGAGTTAAAGTAATGTAAAAACATAAGTTTCCATGGCTTACTGATCATATATCTATGTGAGCTATGTGCCTTGATTTCAAGCGTTGCCGCTTTCCAAAATATCTTGATGATGTTATACGGGACTGTGCACTTGCAATGCATTGGCCAAGGATCTGAGAGTGATCTGACTGTCTTAATACAGGTTGAACCCAGCTACAGAGACAATCACTCATGTCTCCCCTGGGTCTCAGCAGTATCTCATGTCACTAGTGGCTTTTCTTGTGGTCTGAGGCCATTCAAAAGAACTGAATCGAGCCAATAAGAGTCATCTTTATGTTTCTCAACATCGAAGATGGCCAGGTGGGACAAGAAATTCTTTGAACTCTGTCTAAACGCAGTAACAATGAGGGGACTCCCTTGGAGCTCTGGAGCCTTTCAGCGTGGATTAGGCCGTCCCGGGACAAACGGCGGATCACAGAACGATGTTATAAATGGATGTGGAGATTGGCACGACCTAAGTGGCATTGTGACAGGCAGCATGTCTACTCTCACAGTGAGCTGAAGAAAAAGAAAGAGAGTAGACACTATTGTCTCCTCGCTGTTCTGTTGCCTTTGTGGGATGCTGTTTTAGGGGAAAGAAATGGAAAGGAGCTGGAGGCTTTGGGAAGGTGACACTAAAGCTACAGCATGTCTGGGCACAGTGCTCTTTGTTTGCCCGTCTGTGTGAGTCAGAATTGCATCATATTTTTCTGTTTGTATCATATACTTGTGTACCACAACATCGTATATTTGAGTGTGTGGTTTGTATGAGTCACAAAGTGAGTCACGTCTTTGGTACTGTTTAATATTCAGACAGTTTCGGTGTCAAATGCGACATTAACTCAAAGAAATCATCTCAAGCATGTTATATGCTTAAAGGGGTCCCATTATGCTTTTTCACTTTTTCAATTTTAGTTAGTCTGTAATGTTGCTGTTTGAGCATAAAACAGATCTGCAAAGTTACAAAGTTCAAAGTCCACTTCAAAAGGAGATATTTTATTTAACACAAATCACTTTTCAAAAACTACAACGAACGACTCGTTTGGACTACAACGCATATTTTCCGGGATTTGTGATATCACAAATATCGACGAATG